>NC_083602.1:45715127-46020087 GCF_029168945.1 Cannabis sativa | reverse complement strand
GAGTCATATTTTTCCGCTGCACCCAATGTAAGGTTTCTAATACTTTATATGTGTTTATTTCATCGTTTTAGAAAGTTCATATTTAGGGTGTTAATCAACATACTTGTGAGTAGATCTAAGATCCTGGTAAAATAATTTCCAACAACTGGCCTCAGAGCCATGGTAATTGATTTGCTTGCAAGAAATATGGACTTTAAAACGATTGTTTGATGTTTTGGATGGTATCATGTTGTATTGAGTGTTATTTGATGATTGATTGACGTTTGTGAATTTTCGTGAAACGTAATTGAATATCTGTTTCTTGAATTATTTTTATTGGATAGTATGGAAAAAATTAAGAAATTTACTTTTTTACAAAACTCAATTTCGATTTCATTTGAATTAGTTATGATTTTTTGAAGTTTCGAAAATATCGGGGTGGTGTCACTACACCGCGCGCGCGCGCGGAAATCATGCAGCCTCCCCTTGCACCGTGTTTCCTCGCCCATGCAACCCTTAAAGCGCGGCGGACAGTATGATGACCGTACAGCTCGCAATTTTTTCGTTTTTCTTCGATTTTTCATGCTATTTCATGGATTTAACTTCTGATTTTTTGTGTAGTTCTGTATTTATACATTTACTATTTCTAATTCAATTCTAATTATCATAATTAAATTAATTAATATTTTTTAAATTTAATTCATGATATTAGTGTAATTTGAATTTGAAAAATGGTAAATATCTATCTTTTTGCTTCATTATCTATCTTATTTTTAAATTTGATTATATCTTATCTTATTTTTTAAAATTTAAGGTCAGATATTAATTTTTTTTTAAATTAAATTTTTTTAAATAATTTGACCTTTTTTAAATTTAAAATAAGATAACTATAATCATGTAATTTTAAATAGATGTAAGATATTTTGCTAACTTTTAAATTTTGCTATTTCATTTATTTAAATTAAATTATAAAATCTGAAAAAGATATTTATTTATCTTTTTTAATTTTTATTTAATTTTTATTTATAAAATAACATTAAATTTTTAAAAGTAGTTAGCATATTTTGAAATGATATTTAGGTTGGTTGAAACCTAATTTTTCAAAATTGTAAGTTTAATTTTAAATATTTTTTTTATTAATTTCGAAATTTTTTAAATTTTAATTTAATTTTATTATATTATTTTTCGAAAATAATTTTTTTATTCAATTAATTTTTTCGAAATTATTTATTTAAAATTAAATAACTCCTACATCCAACTATCCAGCTAACCTTGTTGCAGGAGTATGTGTTTTAGCTTGTTTGTAAGTTTTTAAAACCTATTATTGCTTGATTACAAATAGCCATGGTTAACTTGTTGACAGATCCAATGATCTGATTTTAACTCATGGCTCCCTTGGTCAAGTAAATAATCTGTAACAGGTATATTTACAATCTTCTTTCATCTGTGTATGACCTAGCAACATGATAGGATCCATCCAAATTGTGTGCCTGTGTGAGCCTATGTGTTTAATTTTATTATAGATGCATATAGGTTGTTGTTGCTAAATAAAATATCATAGTTCTTGATAGATTTTATTTAGGCCCATTTAATTTTAGGCCTATTCAATTAATAACAGTTGTTCATTTTAAGGTTAAATTCCTCTCTTTTGGGCCTTGTGTGAGAGTTGGGAGCCATAGAAGTGGGTACGACATACTGAACTCATCACCCCCTCACATGAACCACCCCAATTGTGAAGGCCCATTTGCCTGATTTGAATAATTGTACTAGGTTAATTAAATTAGTTTAACCTAATAAAATTGATTAGCAACATAATTAATTTCATTTATTTTGAAATTAATTTAAGAAAACCATAGTTTAAAGAATTTTATATTCTAAGCTAAACTATATGTATTTTCTTGTATTTAATTAAATATAGAATTATAACCATCTAGATTCTTTCTGAAGCTTAATTTAAATTTTTTATTAAATATTCCTATTTAAGTTGATATTTAGTTATCTATCACTAACCAGCTTAAATCTGAATATCTTTTGGATTTAAAATTTCAAAATTAAGTTGAGGAATTTTAGGAATTGGTTATTAAGATTCTTTAGATATTTTTTAAGTTGATATTTTTTCAAATATTAACTTAAAATGGAATATTTTCAAATTAATGGTTATAACATAATTTTAAATTTAATTAAATCTAATTTGAAAAATATTTAAGTTGATTTTTTAGATTCTTCTAAAACAACTTAAACAAGATATTTTTTCAAATTTTGTGGAAAAGATACTTAGTCAAATAAGATATTTTCTAGATAGTTATTTCTAGACTACTTATTATTTCTAATACTAAATAAAAAAATATTATACATTGTGAAATTAATTATTTAAATAATTAACTTTGGTATAATTTATTTTAAGTGTATTTTTGTTCCTAGTATTAAACTAGAAATTAATAATTAAGTCTTCTCTACACTTAATTATTTATTTCTTGAATTTAATACATTTAATTAAATTGAAAATTAAATATCTAAGTTGATTTTCATCATGATACTTAAATATTTCTTTTTCATGACACTTAATTAAATAGAAAATTATTTTTAGTTGAAATTTATTTTTTCAACTATAATTTAAATAATTTTTAAAATATATATTTTTTCTTTATTTTATTAATCAATTTTTGAAATTGCATTTCATAATGCAAGATGATTTTGAATTTATCTTGAAAAATAGATTAAGTTGTAAATTAATTATTTATTTTAATTAATTCTTGGACCAACTTAAATCAATGATTTTTTTTCATTTATTGATTAATTTAAAATAAATGAATTAAAGTATATTATTAGAAATTGAATTAATTAGTAAAAGGAAAATCTAGATAGGTGATATTTTTGCTTGAAGTATTTTTCTAAGTAATTATTATTTAAGTATTTCGAAAATATAAAGTTTTTATACTTTCTTTTTCAAAATACAATAAATATATTCTCATGAAAATTTATTTTGAGTTGCAAATTAATTTAAATTAATACAACTTAAATAATTTTCTTAATATTTATCAAAATTACTACTGAGATGGAAATAATTTAATTTATTTTAATCACCATCTAAGTATAATTTTATAAATATTAAATTAAATTTTAATTTAGAATTTTAATTCTAAATTCGATATTTAATGAATATAGTTTATTATAAATAATAATGAAAATACATTTTAAACAATGAGCTTTATTATTAAGATATTCGATCTCCATTGTTGGTTTTACATAGCATTTGTTTTAGTGAGTAATCCTCCCTAATGGAGGAACGTTCATTAGCAATTTTGCGCCGTTTAATCTCGAAAGATAAGTAGTTTGTAAGTGTTTTATATGGTATGGATCACCCTAATGGTGGCGACCATATTTGACTTGCAAAATATGAAACAATGGTAGAGGCTCATAAGATAGAATTGCCTTGACTCTCGCCTAAACGGGACAACGCTGAATTCCAATCTTGATCGAATAGAAGGTTGCTAGAATGTTTAGCATTTTAGATGAGCTGACAACTCTATTCAATGGATGGTAGCTTTGACTCTCGCCTAAACGGGACACTGATATCAGTTTGTTGAAAACCTTGGAAATTATTTAGGATTGTATGTTTTAGTATTTTCACTTGTCATTCCTACTTGCTATATGTTTAATAATTTCTGAATTGTGTATGAATTTATATTGAACCATGTTATTTTCTGTTATTAAGTTGTAGTTTAATTTCGAATCTTCATTGTTGGTCTAACTTGGTTTGTTTATCTAATGAGATAAATCCCTAGTGGATTTTCACCATTAGACATACATAATAGTGTTAGATCTCGAAAGATAAATATTGTATATGCAACATCTAGCTGTTCATCAATTGATGACACCTTAGACTAGTATTTTTACAATATTAAACAAGAAGATTGTATAAATAAGATTACTTTCACTCTTGCTAATCGAAGCATCGTTGGATTCTTATTTATAAACGAAATTATTTTAATTCCTCTTAGCTTATTCATTTCGAATTAGCTCAATAACATATCATTGGATGAATGGTCTAGAAATCATTTAATGTCATTCTATTTTCTTTTAAGAAATTAAATGACACTTTTGATTATAATCCCGAAATTCTATTCCACAATGATATAAATCCTCAATCTTAGATATCTCCTACTTGTATGGAAAAATCTGACTTAGAGTCTAAATTAGTAGTGGTGGTCCAAGAAGAATTACTCATTATATTTGGTATAAATTTAAGTCTTTGACTTTAATTTTAGATTCCAAACAGAAATTTTCTTATATTTCTAATTCCATAATACAATACAGTTACACTTTCACAAGTGTTTAATATCCATCTTCTATCATTGGTTTCAAATTGTATGGAATTTGAGTTTAATATTCTATGAGCAGGATCCACTTGCACTATTCTAAGAACTCTTTGATGTAACTATACCTAAGTCATCCAAAAGACACAACCATATTTTTATTAATCTATGGCATTTGTATCTTGTTCATAGTGGTTTTGACAAGATCAATCTCTGCAAAGAGTTAATATGCCTATATCCACTGAAAGTTGTTCATCTCATTCGAAGATGAATTTACATTCAGGGGTGGATATGAGTTTTTCGTTGTATTCTTAAAATGATAACTCTAGATTATACCTTATGCAAAGAAATTTGAAATGTTTGAAAAATTTCTTAAATTTCTAGCAGTGGCTAAAACCATTAAGGTAAGTGGTTAAAGATCTTGCGAACTAATAGGTGTTGGAAATTATTTTACCAGGATCTTAGATCTACTCACAAGTATGTTGATTAACACCCTAAATATGAACTTTCTAAAACGATGAAATAAACACGTATAAAGTTTAGAAAACCTTACATTGGGTGCAGCGGAATATAATGACTCATTCCGTTCAGATATCTAGCCCTTGGTTCCTTTCTGTAGCAGAGCATTATCAATATCTGAACCTGGATCTCTTTCTCTGAATCTTTGATGCTGAAACTCCTTCTTGCTGAAAGTCTTTCTTCACGATCTTCCTCACTATGGTTGAGGTATCACTTGCTGTGTGTGGGCACTACTCATACACTAAGAATTTCGAAATTTGAGAGGGAAGAAGAAAGAGAAGGGTCGGCCAAAGATAGGGAGAGAGAAGGCTCAGGTTTTTCTGAATCAGAAGTGTGAAATTTTAAGTGTAAATTTCCTGAAGCCTTCACTATCTATTTATAGCATTCCACTAGGGTTAGGTTTGAATTATTTGGCATTAAAATAATGAAAATATCAGTTTAAATTTCCTACAAAAGTGGCCAGCCCTATACAATTGGATTTGGGCCTCACTTTTTGCAATTTTGCAGTTTTATCTTTTCTGCATCCGATTTTCTCAAAAACGCCAATTTTCAAATTCAACCATTTAAATGCCAATTCTAACTATTTAATAACTATAAATAATTATTAAATAATATTGTCATTTATCATATTTATTAATTGAACCATACAAAGTATCATAATTAACAAATATGCCCCTATAAACTCTTTCTTTACAATTTCGCCCTTACTTAGTGAAAAATTCACAAATAGACATAGTTTAATTTGAGAATTATAATTGATTAATCAAAACTAATTACATGAGTCTTACAAGCAATATTATCTCAACTAGTGCGGGGACCATGGGTCTATATAACCGCACTTCCAATAAGTAGATCAAGAATTTATTACTAAAATTCACTATCTGATTAATTCTTCGTTGAATCCATGCATAGAACTTAGAATTGCACTCTCAGTTATATAGAATGCTCTATATGTTCCACCATATAGACACATCATTAGTTATCCATTGTTATAATCCTAATGTGATCAATGATCCTCTATATGAATGATCTACATTGTAAAGGGATTAAATTACCGTTACACCCTACAATGTATTTATTCCTTAAAACACTTGACCCCGTATAAATGATATTTCAGCTTATGTGAAATAAGTACTCCACCATTTATGTTCGTTTGGTCAAGCTCGAAGGAGATCATCCTTTGCTTACTATTCGCCAGATAGAAGCTATAGATTCCATGTTTATGATAGCTCTCCCACTCAATTGCGCTACCGTGTTCCCAAAATGTACGTATCACCCTAACCTAAAAGTATGCTTAACTAACAAATCAAAGAACACGAATAGCCTCTCAAGATTGAGCCTAATCATATCAGGATTAAGATCATTTTATCTAGGATCAACTAGGCGATATTGACTTGAATAGATATTACGGTAAGTTTAATAAATCTAAGTCAAAGTTCAATATCGTTCCCTTCCGATGCATACTCCATGCATCCAACCTAAGCTTTACTTTAACCAATGCTCTGGAAAGAACATAGCACTTCTCCAAATGAAAGTAAACTCTGTTGTAGATTATCATATCAGTAAAACCGTGTGTCTGATAAATCTAGGAAACTTTATTCACATAGTCATGTTTACTTTCCAATGTGTTGACAGCACAATAAACAGGATCAAGTATGTGAAAAGGTTTCAGATGAATTTACACATTATATACATATAATCATGAAATAAATCATGTGAACTATGCAACATTAAATGTTATTTCTGATCTATATTAATAAGTAAATCTGATTATATTGAAATGAGTTTTATTTAGGGCATAAAACCCAGCAAACTCCCACTTGCACTAATATAAAACAAAAAGTGTGTTTCAAATAATCTCAACACCTTGATATACAAATCAAGTGCAGTAGTAGTAAACTCCTCGTAATAGGATCTGAAAGGTTGAATTAAACACAACCTTATCTCCACCATTACTCTTCCTTTAATCACAAAATCATTGATAATGTGAAATTCCTCTCTATATGTCTACTCTCTTGGGATACTGGATTCTATATCTTTGGCAACTACTACTTGGTTATTCAGGAAGTAACACTAGTAGTTAAGGCAATTTTGAATGGTGCCAAAGATGTATAGAACTTTCCTTAGACTGAATAAGTACCTTTCCTGCAACTTTAACATTCAGTCCCTCTCTAGTAGACCTAGAGACTTCAGATAGGTTTTTACACTTCTCCAAAATCACTATTCCACCCCCAGAGTAACCACCATCTTATCAGAAAGATTTACTAGCACAAAGGCAAATTTCGAAATCTGATGTGGTGTAGTCTAAGAGTTTTAAACACACCCTTATAGACTAACATATAGTTCCTCTTCTTAATCTTAAGATTTACTTGATTGTCTTCCAATGTTCTTCTCCTGGATTAATCTTATACCTACTCATTACTCCCACTCAACAGCAGGTGTCTGGTCTAAGGCATACAAAAGCATATCTAAGACCTCTCACTGTTGATTTAAGAAATTCTTTCATGGCTTTATCTTTTCTGGAATAGTTTAGACTTTTCCTTAGATAAATAAAATCTATGTCTAAGAAGTTGTGAAGCTTCTATAGATTGCCATTAGAAAGAAAATGCTTCAGCATCTTACTAAAGTAAGTTGCTTGCATTAGAGTAAGTAATTACCAGGTATACCACAAGCCATAGGTTTAGATAAACTCAAACCTATAATACTAGGAATAGGAAGTTTTGTTAAGTCCATTGAATAGACTTATATACGAAAATTTCCTTTTATGTCCTTGTAATAGAAAACTTTAGGTTACTCCATGTGAATGGATTAAACAATAGTTCTATTGGCTTTTCTTCTTAGTTTCTTATCTTGACAATCCATTACTTGTTTAAACTCACAATGGATTTTAATCACTAGTGTCTCCCAAGTCATAAGAAGGTGAGTTCCTAGAAACTCTCCCACTACGATAAGGTACCGTGAATTATGTCGAAGAAAACTAAATGGTATTAACCTCTTTGGTTGTGACAAGACAACAGAGGCATTGGGATCATCATATGTAAGATGATAGAACACTTTTGGAATCAAGAATTAAATATCTCCTTTATTTGCTACTTGACTTTCAGACTTAGTCATTTTTTTAGAAAAGTAGTATTTGTTTGAACAAACACTTTCTTATCTATTGACAATGGGATGGTCCACCCCTAATCACTTAGAATAGCGAACAAACCATGGTTAACAGTTCTAGCTTTTCTTAAGATTTTGATTAGGTCATCCATGAATCTAGTAATGATTTACATTAAGTATACAACCATTACATCATTCTGAAATTGTATTACCATAGAAGGAATTAGGCAACGACTAGTAACTAATCATCAACATGCAACTCGAAATTTCTGGGGAGGTAAGTTTGGATATAATTCAAAAATCAAATTAATGATCTTTGAACTGCATATCTACTAACTATTTCTCCACCCCTATCAGTTCGCAAGATCTTTAACCACTTACCTTAATGGTTTTAACCATTGCTAGAAATTAATGAAATTTTTCAAACATTTCAAATTTCTTGCTAAAAGGTATAATCTAGAGTTATCGTTTTAAGAATACAACAAAAAACTCATATCCACCCCTAAATGTACATCCATCTGCGAATGAGATGAACTACTTTCAGTGGATATAGGCATATTAACTCTTTGCAGAGATTGATCTTGTCAAATCCACTATGAACAAGATACGAATGCCATAGATTAATGAAAAATGTGGTTGAGTCTTTTGATGATTTAGGTATAGTTACATCAAAGAGTTCTTAAGATAGTGCAAGTGGATCCTTGTCACAGAATACCAAACTTATATTCAGTACAGTTTGAATCCATTAATAGAAGATGGATATTGAACACTTGGAAAGTGTAACTGTATTGCTTCCTGGAATGAGTAATTCTATCTTGGACCAGCACTACTATTTAAACTCTAAGTCAGATTTGCCCATACAAGTAGGAGATTTATAAGATTGAGGATTTATACCAATTGGGAATAGAATTTCGAGATTATAATCATATGCGTCATTTAATTTCTTAAGAGAAAATATAGAATGACATGAAATGATTTATAGACCATTCATCCAATGATATGTTATTGAGCTAATTTGAAATGAATAAGCTAAGAGGAATTAGGATAATTTTGTTTATTAATAAGAATCCAACTATGCTTCGATTAGCGAATGTCAAAGTAATCTTATTTATACAATCTTCTTGTTTCATATCGTAAAAATACTAGTCTAAGGTGACATCAATTGATGAACAGCTAGATGTCGCATATATAATATTTATCTTTCGAGATCTAACACTATTATGTATGTCTAATGGTGAAAATCCACTAGGGATTTATCTCATTAGATAAACAAGCCAAGTTAGACCAACAATGAAGATTCGAAATTAAACTACAACTTAATAACAGAAAATAACATGGTTCAATATAAAGTCATACACAATTCAGAAATTATAAGCATATAGCAAGTAGGAATGACAAGTGAAAATACTAAAACATACAATCCTAAATAATTTCCAAGGTTTTCAACAAACTGATATCAGTGTCCCGTTTAGGCGAGAGTCAAAGCTACCATCCATTGAATAGAGTTGTCAGCTCATCTAAAATGTTAAACATTCTAGCAACCTTTTATTCGATCAAGATTGGAATTCAGCGTTGTCCCGTTTAGGCGAGAGTCAAGGCAATTCTATCTTATGAGCTTCCACCATTGTTTCGCAATTTGCAAGTGAAATATGGTCGCCACCATTAGGGTGATCCATACCATATAAAACACTTACAAACTACTTATCTTTCGAGATTAAACGGTGCAAAATTGCTAATGAACGTTCCTCCATTAGGGAGGATTACTCACTAAAACAAACGCGATGTAAAACCAACAATGGAGATCGAATATCTTAATAATAAAGCTCATTATTTAAAGAGAGTTGTATTTTCTTTGATTCTCTTTATTTAATCTGTTTATTTTAAATATATATTTATTTAATTAAAATTTCCAATTTAGAATGAAAAATTCTAAATATAAATTTTAATTTAATATTTATAAATTTTACTTAGATGGATATGAAAATAACATGAATTATTTCCATCTTAGTAATAATTTCCAATAAATATTTAGAAAAATATTCAATTTAAGTTGTTACAAAATTAATTTAAATTAATTTACAACTCAAATTTAATTTTCTATAAATATATATTGCATTTCAAAAAATTAAAGTATTCAAGGATACAATTTTCGAAAATACATGTTAAAATAAAAAATTAATCCTGGAAAAATTATTCTAATTTAATGTTGGCCCAAAATTAATTAATAAAATTAATTTACAACAAAAAATATAATTTTCCTATTTAATTAAATATATAAGAAAAATTTCAAATATTTAAGTATGAACTTAAATATTAATTTTCTATTTAATTAAATACACTAGAAAAATACTTCAAGCAAAAATATCACCTATCTAGATTTTCCTTTGACTAATTAATTAAATTTATAATAATATATTTTAATTCATTTATTTTAAATTAATCAATTAATGAAAAAATCATTGATTTAAGTTGGTCCAAAATTAAAATAAATAATTTACAACTTTAATCTATTTTTCAAATAAAATTCGAAATTTCAGCATTTAAGAAATGCAATTTCGAAATTTGATTAATAAAATAAAGAAAAAAATATATACTTTGAAAATTATTTAAATTTAGTTGAAAAATTAAATTTCAACTTAAAATAATTTTCTATTTAATTAAGTAAATATCATTTCAAAATTTGCTAACTACTTTTAAAATTTAAATGTTATTTTATAAATAAAATTAAATAAAAAAAATTAAAAAAGATAAATGAATATCTTTTTTCAGATTTTAAATGTAATTTAAATAAATAAAATAACAAAATTTAAAAGTTAGCAAAATATCTTACATCTTTTTAAAATTACATGATTATAGTTATCTTATTTTAAATTTAAATAAGGTCAAATTATTTAAAAAAAAAAATTAATTTAAAATATTTAAAATCTGACCTTAAATTTAAAAAAAAAAAAAAGATAAGATATAATCAAATTTAAAAATAAGATAGATTATTAAGCAAATAAGATAGATACTAACTATTTTTAAATTCAAATTACACTAATATCTTGAATTAAATTTGAAAAATATTAAATTAATTCATAATGATAATTAGAATTGAATTAGGAATAGTAATAGTATAAATACAGAACTACTGAAAAAATATGAAGTTAAATCCATGAAAAAGCATGGAAAATCGAAGAAAAACGAAAAAAATGCGAGCTGTACGGACAGTTTTTGCGCGCGTGGGACAGTGACAGCATCCCGATATTTTTCAAAACTTCAAAAAATCATAACTAATTCATATTAAATCAAAATTGAGTTCTCTAAAAAAGTAACTTGCTTAAGTTTTTCCATACTATCCAATAAAAATAATTCCAGAAATAGATATTCAATTACTTTAAACGAAAATTCACAAACACCAATCAATCATCAAATAACACTCAATACAACATGATACCATCCAAAACATCAAACAATCGTTTTAAAGTCCAAATTTCTTGGACGTAAATCAATTACCATAGCTCTGAGGCCAGTTGTTGGAAATCATTTTACTAGGATCTTAGATCTACTCACAAGTATGTTGATTAACACCCTAAATATGAACTTTCTAAAACGATAAAATAAACACGTATAAAGTTTAGGAAACCTTACATTGGGTGCAGCGGAATATAATGACTCCTTCCGTTCAGATATCTAGCCCTCGATTCCTTTCTGTAGCAGAGCATTATAAATATCTGAACCTGGATCTCTTTCTCTGAATCTTTGATGCTGAAACTCCTTCTTGCTGAAAGTCTTTCTTCACGATCTTCCTCACTATGGTTGAGGTATCACTTGCTGTGTGTGGGCACTACTCATACACTAAGAATTTCGAAATTTTAGAGGGAAGAAGAAAGAGAAGGGTAGGCCAAAGATAGGGAGAGAGAAGGCTCAGGTTTTTCTGAATCAGAAGTGTGAAATTTTAAGTGTAAATTTCCTGAAGCCTTCACTATCTATTTATAGCATTCCACTAGGGTTAGGTTTGAATTATTTGGCATTAAAATAATGAAAATATCAGTTTAAATTTCCTACAAAAGTGGCCAGCCCTATACAAGTGGATTTGGGCCTCACTTTTTGCAATTTTACAGTTTTATCTTTTCTGCATCTGATTTTCTCAAAAACGCCAATTTTCAAATTCAACCATTTAAATGCCAATTCTAACTATTTAATAACTATAAATAATTATTAAATAACATTGTCATTTATCATATTTATTAATTGAACCATACAAAGTATCATAATTAACAAATATGCCCCTATAAACTCTTTCTTTACAATTTCGCCCTTACTTAGTGAAAAATTCACAAATAGACATAGTCTAATTTGAGAATTATAATTGATTAATCAAAACCAATTACATGAGTCTTACAAGCAATATTATCTCAACTAGTGCGGGGACCATGGGTCTATATAACCGAGCTTCCAATAAGTAGATCAAGAATTTATTACTAAAATTCACTATCTTATTAATTCTTCGTTGAATCCACGCATAGAACTTAGAATTGCACTCTCAGTTATATAGAATGCTCTATATGTTCCACCATATAGACACATCATTAGTTATCCATTGTTATAATCCTAATGTGATCAATGATCCTCTATATGGAAGATCTACATTGTAAAGGGATTAAATTACCGTTACACCCTACAATGTATTTATTCCTTAAAACACTTGACCTCGTATAAATGATATTTCAGCTTATGTGAAATGAGTAATCCACTATTTATGTTCGTTTGGTCAAGCTTGAAGGAGATCATCCTTTGCTTACTATTCGCCAGATAGAAACTATAGATTCCATGTTTATGATAGCGCTCCCACTCAATTGCACTACCGTGTTCCAAAAATGTACGTATCACCCTGACCTAAAAGTAGGCTTAACTAACAAATCAAAGAACACGAATAGCCTCTCGAGATTGAGCCTAATCATATCAATATTAAGATCATTTGATCTAGGATCAATTAGGCGATATTGACTTGAATAGATATTACGGTAAGTTTAATAAATCTAAGTCAAAGTTCATTATCGGTCCCTTCCGATGCATACTCCATGCATCCAACCTGAGCTTTACTTTAAACAATGCTCTGGAAAGAACATAGCACTTCTCCAAATGCAAGTAAACTCTATTGTATATTATCATATCAGTAAAACCCTGTGTCTGATAAATCTAGGAAACTTTATTCACATAGTCATGTTTACTTTCCAATGTGTTGACAGCACAATCAACAGGATCAAGTATGTGAAAAGGGTTTCAGATGAATTTACACATTATATACATATAATCATGAAATAAATCATGTGAACCATGCAACATTAAATGTTATTTCTGATCTATATTAATAAGTAAATCTGATAATATTGAAATGAGTTTTATTTAGGGCATAAAACCCAGCAATAGGGGTGGAGAAATAGTTAATAGATATGCAGTTCAAATATCATTCAATTGATTTTTGAATTATATCAAAACTTACCTCCCCAGAAATTTCGATTTGCATATTGATGATTAGTTACTAGTCGTTGCCTAAATCCTTCTATGGTAATACAATTTCAGAATGATGCAATGGTTGTATACTTAATGTAAATCATTACTAGATTCATGGATGACCTAATCAAAATCTTAAGAAAAGCTAGAACTATTAACCATGGTTTGTTAGCTATTCTAAGTGATTAGGGGGTGGACCATCCCATAGTCATTAGATAAGAAAGTGTTTGTTTAAACAAATACTACTTTTCTAAGAAAATGACTAAGTCTGAAAATAAAGTAGCAAATAAAGGAGATATTAATTTTCTTGATTCCAAAAGTGTTCTATCATCTTATTTGACATATGATGATCCCACTGCCTCTGTTGTCTTGTCACAACCGAAGAGGTCAATACCATTTAGTTTTCTAAGACATAATTCACGGTACCTTGTCGTAGTGGGAGAGTTTCTAGGAACTCACCTTCTTATGACTTGGAAGACACTAGTGATTAAAATCCATTGTGAGTTTAAACAAGTAGTGGATTGTCAAGATAAGAAACTAAGAAGAAAAGCCAGTAGAACTATGGTTTAATCCATTCATATGGAGTAACCTAAACTTTTTATTACAAGGACATAAAAGGAAATTTTGTTAATAAATCTATCCAATAGACTTAACAAAACTTCTTGTTCCTAGTATCATAGGTTTGAGTTTATCTAAACCTATGGCTTGTGGTATACCTGGTAATTACTTACTCTAATGCAAGCAACTTACTTTAGTAAGATGCTGAAGCATTTTCTTAATAATGGCAATCTATAGAAGCTTCTTGACTTCTAGGCATAGATTTTATTTATCTAAGGAAAAGTATCAACTATTCCAGAAAAGATAAAGCCATGAAAGAATTTCTTATATCAACAGTGAGAGGTCTCAGATATGCTTTAGTATGCCTTAAACCAGACACCTGGTATTGAGTGGGAGTAATGAGTAGATATCAGATTAATCCAGGAGAGGAACATTGGAAGACAATCAAGTAAATCTTAAGATTAAGAAGAGGAACTATATGTTAGTCAATAAGAGTGTGTTTAAAACTCTTAGACTACACCACATCAGAATTCGAGATTTGCTTTGTGCTAGAAAATCTTTCTGATAAGACGGTGATTACTCTGGGGGTAGAATAGTGATTTAGGAGAAGTGTAAAAACCTATCTGAAGTCTCTAGGTCTACCAGAAAAGGACTGAATGTTAAAGTTGCAGGAAAGGTACTTATTCAGTCTAAGGAAAGTTCTATACATTTTTGGCACCATTCCAAATTGCCTAAACTACTAGTGTTATTTCCTGATTAACCAAAAGTAGTTGCTAAAAGTATAGAATCCAGTATCCCAAAAAGAGTAGACATATAGAGAGGAATTTCACATTATCAATGATTTTGTGATTAAGGAAGAGTAATGGTGGAGAAAAGGTTGTGTTTAATTCAACTTTTCAGATCCTATTACGAGGAGTTTACGACTACTACACTTGATTTGTATATCAAGGTGTTGAGATTATTTGAAATGCACTTTTTGTTTTATATTACTGCAAGTGGGAGTTTGTTGGGTTTTATGCCCTAAATAAAACTCATTTCAATATAATCAGATTTACTTATTAATACAGATCAGAAATAACATTTAATGTTGCACGGTTCACATGATTTATTTCATGATTATATGTACATAATGTATGAATTCATCTGAAACCCTTTTCACATACTTGATCCTGTTTATTATGTTGTCAACATATTGGAAAGTAAACATGACTATGTGAAGAAAGTTTCCTAGATTTATCAAACATAGGGTTTTACTGATATGATAATCTACAACAGAGTTTACTTGCGTTTGGAGAAATGCTATGTTATTTCCAGAGCATTGGTTAAACTAAAGCTCAGGTTGGATGAATGGAGTATGCATCGGAAGGGACCGATATTGAACTTTGACTTAGATTTATTAAACTTACCGTAATATCTATTCAAGTCAATATCGCCTAGTTGATCCTAGATCAAATGATCTTAATCCTGTTATGATTAGGCTCAATCTCAGGAGGTTATTCGTGTTCTTTGATTTGTTAGTTAAGCCTACTTTTGGGTAAGGGTGATACGTACATTTTGGGAACACGGTAGTGCAATTGAGTGGGAGCGCTAACATAAACATGGAATCTATAGCTTCTATCTGGCGAATAGTAAGTAAAGGATGATCTCCTTCGAGCTTGACCAAACGAAAATAAATGGTGGAGTACTCATTTCACATAAGCTGAAATATCATTTATACGGGGTTAAGTGTTTTAAGGATTAAATACATTGTAGGGTGTAACGGTAATCTAATCCCTTTACAGTGTAGATCATTCATATAGAGGATCATTGATGAAATTAGGATTATAACAATGGATAACTAATGATGTGTCTATATGGTAGAACATATAGAGCATTCTATATACTGAGAGTGCAATTCTAAGTTCTATGCGTGGATTCAACGAAGAATTAATAAGTCAGTGAATTTAGGTTATAAATTTTTTATCTGCTTATTGGAAGCTCGGTTATATAGACCCATGGTCCCCCCACTAGTTGAGATAATATTGATTGTAAGACTCATGTAATTGATTTTGATTAATCAATTATAATTCTCAATTTAGACTATGTCTATTTGTGAATTTTTCACTAAGTAAGGGCGAAATTGTAAAGAAAGAGTTTTAGGGGCATATTTGTTAATTATGATACTTTGTATGGTTCAATTAATAAATATGATAAATGACAATATTATTTAATAATTATTTATAGTTATTAAATAGTTAGAATTGGCATTTAAATAGTTGAATTAGAAAATTGGCATTTTTGAGAAAATCAGATGCAGAAAAGATAAAACTGCAAAATTGCAAAAAGTGAGGCCCAAATCCATACTGTATAGGGTCGGGCACTTTTGTAGGGTTTTACCTCTGATATTTTCATTATTTTAATGCCAAATAATTCAAACCTAACCCTAGTGGAATGCTATAAATAGATAGTGAAGGCTTCATGAAATTTACACTTAACTTTCACACTTTTTATTCAGAAAAAACCTGAGCCTCTCTCTCTCTATCTGGCCGCCCACTCCCTCTCTCTCTTCTTCCTTGAGATTTCGAAATACTTAGTGATTATAGTAGTGCCCACACACAGCAAGTGATACCTCAATCATAGTGAGGAAGATCGTGAAGAAAGACATTCAACAAGAAGGAGTTTCAGCACTAAAGAAGGAGAGAAAGAGATCCAGGTTCAGATATTGATAATGCTCTGCTACAGAAAGGAATCAAGGGCTAGATATCTGAGCGGAAGGAGTCATATTTTTCCGCTGCACCCAATGTAAGGTTTCTAATACTTTATATGTGTTTATTTTATCGTTTTAGAAAGTTCATATTTAGGGTGTTAATCAACATACTTGTGAGTAGATCTAAGATCCTGGTAAAATAATTTCCAACACATACCACCAGAATTTAAAAGGCAACAATTGAAGAAATTCTACTCTGAGGTCAAACACTACTATTGGGAGGAGCCTATCCTCTATAAGCATTGTGCGGATCAGATTATGAGAAGATGTGTGTCGGAGGAGGAAATGTTCTCTATTTTAAATCATTGCCATAGCTTGCAATGCGGTGGACATTTTAGTGGGAACCGTACTGCTGCTAAGGTCTTACAAAGTGGATTCATTTGGCCCACTTTATTTAAAGATGCTCACCAATTTGTTCAAGCATGTAATCGGTGTCAACGAACTAGAAATATTTCAAGAAGATGCCTTTGACTGGAATTCTGGAAGTGGAACTTTTCGATGTGTGGGGCATTGATTTCATGGGACCTTTCCCGTCATCATACAGTAACACATACATATTGTTGGATGTGGATTATGTCTCCAAATGGGTTGAAGTAGCAACACATCTGAATGATGGTAAAACTGTGTTAAACTTTCTTCAGAAGAATATTTTCTCCCGATTTGGAACACCAAGAGCAATTATAAGCGATGAAGGAAGTCATTTCTGCAACAAGCAATTTGAAGCTTTACTTGCATGATATGGAGTTTGTCACAAAACAACACTTCCTTATCATCCTCAGAGTAATGGCCAAACAAAAATTTCCAACAGGGAGATTAAATTGATTCTGGAGAAGATGGTTCAGCGTTCAAGAGAGAAATGGGCTAAAAAGCTGGATGATGCATTATGGGCCTACAGGACAGCATTCAAAACACCAATAGGAATGTCTCCCTATAGGTTAGTATATGGTAAAGCTTGTCATCTACCAGTCGAATTAGAGCACAAGGCATTCTGGGCTATGAAAACATTGAATATGGACTTGGCAACAGCAGGAGAAAAGAGGCTGCTACAACTTAATGAGATGGATGAGTTTCGCAACGAGGCTTATGAAAATGCCAAGATTTATAAAGAGATAATTAAGAAATGGCATCACGGAGGCTTAATCAGAAAAGACTTTCAACCCGAGCAACAAGTCTTACTCTTTAATTCCAGGTTGAAATTATTTTCGAGTAAGCTAAAGTCAAGATGGTTGGGTCCATTCACGGTGGTCAAAGCATTCCCATATGGAGCTGTGGAACTCAAAGGTGAAAGCCCAGACACTTTTAAGGTTAATGGGCAGCGGTTAAAGCTTTACTTTGGAGGTCATTTTGACCAAGCCAAGTCCGCCATGATTCTGGCGCTTCTTTGAAGAAATCAGTCAACGTCCGGCTATATGACTAAAAAGACAGCGCTATTGGAAGGCAACCCAAGACTTAATGGTGTTTTTAGTTGAACTGTTTCATTATATTTCTTGTTTTTTTTTTGTTGATTTGTGTTCATTAAATTTGTAAACTGGATATTGGTTTTATGTTTGTATAGAAAATAAAATAAAATAATTTTTCTGGGCAACTGCCCAGTGGCCGCGGTGAGCCCAACCTCAACCGCGGCCATAAGTCGAATGGCAGAGAGCAGGTTTTTTAAAGACTTCCTCGCCGCGGCAAGCCCAACCTCAGCCGCGGCCATAAGTTGAATGGCAGAGAGCAGTTTTTTTTAACCTCGTCTCGCAGCGGCGAGAATGCCCAGACGGGTTTAAAAGGGGCATTACGATTTCTTTAAAAATCAAAACCCCCTTTCTCAACCCTAAACTACTCCTCCGAAACCTCATCCACCATAACCAAATTTCTTCAATCTCATCTCACCAAAACCCTTTTTCTTCCATTCTTTTCATAATCATTCATCCCCAATCACTCTAAAACACTTTTTCTCTCATCAAACATTCTTTTCCTTTCCAAAACCATATCCAAATCCCTAAACTTCACCCAAATTCAAAAATTTCACTATTCATCATCATCTACCTCAAGAGCTTCAAGGTTTTCTTCAATGGAGGTAGAGTGAAGGAGATTCTCATTGAGGTAAACAATTTCTTATAACTATCTATGCAATTGTTAATAGATAATTTTGATTTTTGGAGGATCTTGTGAAATTGGTGTGAATTTTTTTGGAATATTGTTTGAGAAATTACTGTGGAGAGTTGTTTGTGAATAACATTGTGAAATTTGTGATTGGGTTTTCACCCGGAAAGTGGAATTTTAAGGGGAGATGCTGTCAAAATTTTCTTGAATTTTTGGGTGTTAGAGATTTTGAGCAAGAATGGGTCCTAAAAGAGCAAGAGTGAATGAAAGAGGGGGAGCTTCTTCATCTAACCCACCTAGGTCATCGGGCCGTTCAAATGTTGATAGGGCTAGATTTGTGAGTGCCGAGGCACAAGAGCGCTTTCTACAACTCAAGGATAGGCCATTCATAGAAGATAGGGGCATGGAAATTGGTGACCTTAGACACCCTAGAATTGGCATTCCTTCTATATTTGAGCCCATTAGAGAGCAAGTAATCAATATGGGTTGGACAAAATTTGTGGATATTACTGAAGGAATAACCAAACTCTAGCTGTAGAATTCTTTGCCAATAGGCCAGAAAGAGAGGGTGAAAAAGTAAAAGTTAAGGGTGTTAAAGTGCAGTTTTCCACAACAGTTATCCATGTCGTATATGACTTGCCAACCTTCACCTGGGAGGAGCAACCACTGAAAAAGCTTATTCAAGAAAAGAGGTTGAATTATGATGAAATAGCTGAAACTTTAGGTTACCCAGGTCTTAGGTTTCATGAATACAATGGAGAACCTTACCAGTTGTATAGGTGTGAATTAAACCCGGTGGCCAAGGCATGGCTATATTTCGTGAGTGCTAGGCTGGTACCCTATAAGCACTACTCTGATGCTCAAATAGACATGCTGAAATTCGTCTATGCCATCATGAAGGGCTTCAACCTAAATGTGGGGGATATAATTAAACAGAGTATTGATACTATGGTTAAAGGATCTTGTGGGGGTGGACTCGGGCTTGCTGACATTGTCACCACTTTGTGTGAGGCGCATGGAGTACTACAATACTCCTATGATACAAAGGATGCACCACAACGCAGTATTGACATGGCCACGATGTTTAGATTTAAACCACCACATCCCCATGGTCAACCGCCTACTCGAAGAGATCCTCCTGCGGAACAACAAGAAGAGTGTAAAGAAAATGTATCGCAACGTATCGCTGGGCCTCTCGACCCAGCCATGCAATACACGCATGATCAACCGAATTATCTTATTCAGCAGAACATGCACATGCAGAATTATATGGCGCAGAGGAGCGTTTTTTATGAGAATCAAGTGCAACAATTAAATTCGCTGATCACAAGAATGAATGTCGGAGTTGAAGAGCCCGATTACTTGGTGATGCTGCCCCGCTTCAATCCTTATGACCAGCCACCTCCACCAAACCCCTTCTGATGGGGCTCAAGTAAGTCTCTCTCAACTGCAATTTTCTTTTCTCACATTAGGGACAATGTGTATCTTTAGTTAGGGGGGAGAGATTTATTTTTTTTTTCAGTTTTTCGGTTTATGTTTTTCATTTTTTTGGTTACTCTTTGTTATTGTTAGTGTCATGTGTTGATAACTGAGCTGGAATATTAATGGAACTACTGTTGTTTACTTGTACAATGGATTGGAATGTTAGCCGTATGCTTGAGTCATGAACTCTTTGAATTGATTTGGATGTCTTGTAAAAAGTTTGTTCATTTAGATGTAAAGCATTGACTTTTGAATAGTATCACTTTTATTCTACTTGGATTGTGGAATGTTTGCTTGACATGGAATAGAACTTGTGTGACATACTCTCTTGAAGTGAAATCCTTGACGATTTTTTCTTGGAAAATGATTTAGGCAAATTTTCTTTGGACCGATTGAGCCTTTCGAGCTTACCTGAAAAGTTTTGTCCTTAGTTTACCCAAAGTTGAGCTTTAGCCTGTTTCAAAATTCTCACCACTTAAGAGATTGAAAAAAATTGTTATGCGAAGTGCCTTTACTATTAAAAGAAAAGAAAAAAAAACACAAAGTAATAAATGTGATAAATTCTTCTTGAAAAAAATGTGAACAATGAGGTAGGCACATAAAAGAGGAAAATTTAATCTCTTACCAGTTTCTTTGGGATAAAAGTATGGATAATTGTGGGTGCTTGTTCGGTATAATTTTCTTATGGTATAATGTAGCCTAAATGACTTCTCATCTACCCGTTTTACCTGAGCCATGATATTGTAACCGAAAAAGACCTTTTGATTCCGAGCAAGAATTGTTAACCTTAGTGGAGAGAGGTATGTCATTCAAGCTTATTGAACATGGGTTGGTGGAATGTCGGAGAGTGTAGAACGGTTGTGATATGAGTGTCAAAAGAGGTGTTTTGTGTCTATATGAATTGCTTACTTCTAACCTGTGCATCCAAGTTAATTCTTAGAGTTATTGAGTTGAAATTCAGGTTATTGAATTGCTTGAAGTTGTGCATGTGGTAGTGGTAGTTCAACCATTGGAAGGTTCAGTTATCTAATGCATCGTTTTATTTCTGTTTTAGTTTTAGTTTTAGCTTTACTCGAGGGCGAGTAAAGATTCAGTTTGGGGGAATTTGCTAGGCTATTTCTAGCCTATGTTCTAGATCGTTATTATGTTTGCTTTTCGATGTTTTAGGATAGAATTACGCTTGTTTTCTATGTTTTCAGGTTTCTCGAAGCTATGGAAGCCCCGGGTTACAAAAGTGCAATAAAAGACGAGTGGAGCCAAGAAAAACGCAAAGTTGATGCTTGGACCACTTGTGGCCGCGGCGAGCCTGACCATGGTCGCGGCCATAACTCGAGAACAAGAGACCAATTTTGAGGGATTCAGTAGCTGCGGCGAGAGGTTTCACCGCCGTGGCCACATCATTAGTCGCCGCGGCGAAGGAAGCCATGGCCGAGGCGAGAGCCCGTACAAGCGAGGCTAATTTTGTTTTTTGAACCCTGAAAATGAGAAATAAAAAGAAAATTGTGATTGTAAATGAGGGGAAGCGATTTTGAGACCTAAAACGCAGTGGAGAGCAGCTAGAGGAGCAAAGTGAAGATCTAGAGTCATTCCACCAACAGTTTCTTTCTCTCTTCCTTTTTAATTTCATTATGTTGAATTCTGTTTTAGGAATGGTTATGGATTTGAACATGAGCTAATCTTCCATTTAGGGAAGATGATGAATGTTTGTTAAAGTTTGCCCTAGTTAATGTTAATTGCCATTCATGTTCACTTTGATTGTGTATTATCCTTATTTGTGTTATTTCCATGTTAAAGCTTGATCACCTTCTGCATGTCTATGATCTCAATTCAAAATCTAAAAAGTGAGAATTGAGAATGCTAAAATTTGGATAACCTAAGTTTTTGTAGAACGAAGGTATTTACATGACTTTTGTGACTTTTTGGGATTATAGCTTAATGCAGATTTTAGGCAATTCTAATTAAGAGATTAATTAGAGAGTAGGAGATCTAGAACCTAGAAGATCTAAAAAGAGCTAGGGTAATTTGAATAATCTGTCATTCACAACAAGAACTGGAATAGTAATTAGGCATTAACAATTGGGTAAACCTATCAACAGGATTCTCTTCCCTATCTTCTCATTTCTGATTAATTTTTATTGTCTCTTTTAGCTTCTTGAATTTTTATTCGATTATTGAACTGGAAAAAAATATTGATTTGCCAAATAGAAACATAGATTTAATCTAGTGGTACTCAGTCCAATTCCCTGTGGTTCGACCTCACCTGTGTGAGCTTACTACTTGATTACGTACACTTGCGTATTATTTACAAAATTCGTGACAATTTCCCAGAAATCAAACACTTAACCAAAAAAGTTCTACCCTAGCATGCAAATGAACAGTAAAGACACAAAATATCTAGGAAACTTACATGAAGGTTGAGAACTGGGAGTTGGTGTTGATCGACGGTAAAATGTGGATTGGCAACGATGGAGGAATAGCAGTAGGAAATCTATTGTTTTTGAAATTTTTTCTCAAAGGTGTTCTTGTGGAGAAATGGTGAAGTGGTGAAAGTAACCAAATGAAGGAGAAAGGCTTGCTTTTATAGGCCAGAACGGGTGCAAAGCAGGTGTGATCAAGCGTCATCGTACGGTGGGAATCGCAATCGATTCGCATTCTGCAGATCCAACGGTTGGGATAAATGCTCATCAGGGCGGTTAAAAATACTAGAGTACTTTTCTGACACCGATTAAATGCTCTGGATCATTAATGGACGGAAACGAATCGTTGCCTGCGAAAGGCAATAAATTTTAATGATGACTATCATAAATGCAGCCCACGTGCCTAAAGCACGTGCCAGGAAATCGATGAGTCACCCGGAGGCACCAAACAAGCCTCGTTTACTCTACACCAAACAAGGCTTGGGGGTAAATGTTTCCCTTAATTTTTCCCAAAATACGTGGACCTGTATAAAGATGACACGTGGAGCTGAGAGGCCCAGCTCCTAAAGAAATCAACTAAGTCTTTGGCAACAGAGGAGTATCGATGAGAAGATAACTCCCAGAGAAGATCTGAGGAGGATCCACGTACTCCAGGAGACCAGAGCAATGCTAAGGCATCTCCGGGAGGTACTGGACTCTATTTGAACAGTCACCTCACATTTAATGTCGCATGGGAGAAAACGTATTGGAACTACCATAAGCAATATGGCTGACGGCGTAACCCCTCTTTTGCAGTTATTACGCTGTGATTAATAAGGCTAGTGATGGCTACTTTATGAGGGATCACATCAATCAAGAAGGGATAAAAGATTATATCCACCTAACTCCTAAGATACCTACGTATAGGTCATGTATTTCCTATTTGGTATCTGCTAGGAATATGTGCCCCTATTGAACCTGCACAGAAAGATAAGTGATTCAGTTCTAGGGATTCTCCCAGAAAAATACTATAAATACCCCACAAATACACTAAAACAAGGGTCGAGAATTCTGGGTTCATAGAAATCAAAGGGAGAAAATAAGAGAGAGATTCACCAAGAACATTCTCTGTAATAAATACTCTCATAAATAACAAAGACTCGTGGACTAAGGCTCGTTAATGCCCCAACCACGTAAAAATTACATGCATTAAACTTTCTACAGCTTTCTTATATATATTATTTAATTGGTTGCCGAAAACCTCAGTCAACACTCTCAAAAAATTAAAAAAATATGAAGAAAAAATTTAGAAAGCCACATAGACTCTTATGTGTTTTCTTTTATATTAATATATAGATATTACCTATTAAGGTTACAAAGTCTTATATTAGTAATGTATAAAATATATAAATTATTCTACTCATTATCAATTAAATTTTAGGCTAATTAGGATTTTTACTCCCCGAACTTTGACATGTACCAAATCATGCCCCATGAAATTTTAAGGTCGTTAAAAATGCCCCTTGAACTATTGGGATTGTTGAATTTAAGGACTTTTGTCTAATTTTAGTAAAAAAAGTCTAACACGGATGAAAGTTTAGGAGGCATGATTTACTATATGTCAAAGTTCGAGGGGTATGATTTGGTAGATATCAAAGTCTGGGGAGCATGATTTAGTACATAAACAATAACTGAAATAGTAAAATTGAATAAAATTAAACAAAAGTCCTTAAATCTAACAATCTCAATAGTTCAGGGGGAATTTTTAACGGCCAGAAAAGTTCAGGGGGCATGATTTGGTACATGTTAAAGTTTGGGTGGTAAAAATACTAATAAGCCTTTGAAAAATAATTAAGCTACTAAGACTAACTTAGTTGTGAGGGAGGGATGGGAAAAAGGGAGAGGTCATGGGTTCGAACTCAAGACCCTTAAGCTATAAATTGACTGTAAAATACTATTACGCTACACTCAGAAAAAAAAATGCGTGAGTTGTTTTTTTATCATATTTTATTTTATTTCTCTCCATCGATCTATTGTGCTCTTCTAGAAAATTATTTTCATTTCATGAAAATTTTTATTTTTATAGTTTGTATTTTTTTTTTTTGGCAAGGTTTACAAAAATATATATTTTTTTTTTTTGAAAAATTATTTTGTGGAAAAAATTAAAAGAAAAAAATTAAAAAAATATGAGAAAAATAATTTAAGATAACTAACGAGGTAACCAATTACCTCCTTAAGGTAACCGGTTATCTTATACTATTTTTGTTAGAGATATTATTACAATGGAAGATAAACCAAGATATATACAACTCAATTGTAAAAATAATACAAGGACAATAAAAGAGATTTGATTAA
Source organism: Cannabis sativa (assembly GCF_029168945.1). Classification (NCBI taxonomy): domain Eukaryota; kingdom Viridiplantae; phylum Streptophyta; class Magnoliopsida; order Rosales; family Cannabaceae; genus Cannabis; species Cannabis sativa. The sequence continues at coordinate 45,995,047 of NC_083602.1, read as the reverse complement.
ATATATGTTACAATACATATATATACACTATATATTACATATATATATATATGAAAGGTAGAAGAGAAGATTACAACACATGCATGTAATATAATATATGTATATATAACAAGAGAATAATATATATGTATACACTCACTCACAACCTTGAGTGTAGATTAGTGGGGATCACCATGACTTGAACAAGGTATTACACCTTTGTCCAAAAGCTTATTTCCCCCTATCTCTAAGCACTAAGGGAACTCTCTAGGAAATAGCTTTAGGAATTATCAAGCCTTAGGGTTTTCTAGCAATGTGCTTTTTTGATAGAAAACTTCATCTCAATGAGCACATTAGACTCCTTTATATAGTGTTTAGATGATTACTCTAAGGATTCAAAATACCACCTCATTTCTCTCCCATAAATGAGTATTACATTTTGTAACAACTATATCATCATAATTTTGAAATCCTTAAACCAAATTGTGTAACAACCCTTTTATTACACTAATAATATGTGATCAACACAAGAGTTACAAATGACAACAAATTGTAACTCCTCTCCAAGTTACTATGTAGGTTACAAAAGTGTAGGTTAAGTTATAGGTTACACATTTATTTACCATACACACTTAATATATATTATTCACATAATATTATATATTACCACATTTTAATCTACATATTATTATATTAAAAATAATATAACAATCCCCCACTAGATTAAAATGTGTGACACACTTGTAACACACTTGTAACATTTATTTAATCAATCAAAATATTATATCAAAATATAACATTCCCCCACTTTGATTGAATAAATACACACTTTTAAAGAAGTCTTGCTTAGGTGCATTAGGTAAAATGTCTTTCGACTTGAATTTTACCTTAGTGTAGTTACCACAAAGTTTGATGAAATTTTGGTTGCCGTAGCATTGAACCATTATTCCTTTAGTACAAACCGGTGATAACACACACACCCTCGCTAATGCTCACTTGAGACAGCATGTCTCGCTCTTGCACCGTTAATGGCCATGTGCAAAATTCCAAATCATAGACTCTCTAGAGAATACTCCCAATTCTCATAAGAGGCGGCACCACCTCTAGCCCATATAGGTGGAGTTTTAGTGTCTCACCACTCTTTAGACTCTTCTTAAGCTTAAGTGAGTTTTCTTAAGCTTAAGCTCCATTAAAAAACCTTTTGGTTTTAACCCTCAATTTTCACAACATGTACTCATTCATAGATGAGACAATTGAGTACCATATTCACTCTATTGACTTGTTATTACCTATTGAACTTAAGACTAGATGTTTACTAGTGTTAAGATAGGTTACCATCAATGAGCAAAACACTAAGGGAGTTTAGGTCTCATCCCTCGAAAATTCATGCTTTAATCTTGTACGGAGATTAAGCGATTTGTTATAACCTCTCACTATTGATTCCATGTGAATCATGCATGCCAAAATATAGTGTTCACTTTGTGACCACTTTTCTCCTTAAGTACTTAAGCTTTGAAAATTCAATCATAAAAAATTAATTTTCACACAACTCAAATTCTCAATAATTTTGATACCAAACATATCAAAAATACACCAATTTAGACACCAAACATGTCTAAATTCTCATATTTTATTTTTAGACACCAAGTATGTCTAAACTTTCTCATATTAGAGTATACACCCCCACTTTTTCACATTTCATTATTAAGACAATATCTTGATTTTAAAATGTAGAAGACCACTTTGTCTCTATAACTCTTTTAATTAATTTCCTTCTTGAAATTATTTTCACTTAACTTTGACACCAAAATATGTCAAAATTTTACATATACACATAGCCAAATTTGATTTAGAATTTGAATTCAAAATCAAATAAATTAATCAATAATGTCTCAACACATTTTGATTAAATTTGTGGCTCACCCCCACATTTTTACCATAAAGTGTATATAAAATATCACTTTTGTGTATTTTCCTCTTCAAATGACTCTTTAAGGCCACTTTAAAAATACCATTTGACATTTTTAGTTTTCTCAACAAAACTAAAATATCAAACTCACATTACTACTCATAAAATAATGTGATTATTTTTACTCATAATTTTAAGGTTATCTCCTTATTGAGATTAGCCCAAAATTATACCAAAGTTAACAAAATTCTCATCAATTTTGTTCACAACTTTGATCATTTAAGATTCAAAATTGCTTCTCCAATTTGGTTATCTTTTCACTATTTTTGAATCCACATTGATTCATTTACTTTTGAGTCCAAAATTGCTCTTCCAATTTATGGCTCATTTCACAAGTTTGGATTCACTTTTAATCCATTTGTTCTTGCTTATGACAATGCAAGTCCAATAAAAGTGTAACTCTCATAGTCCACTTTTTCTTATCTCAAATATGAGATGATTATCTCTTATAACCCAATAAAAGATGTAACTTCTCAAAAGCCATTTTTTATTATCTCATAAAGTGAGATGTTCACTACCAAATTGAAAAAGAATTTAAAATATTCTTTATTCACAAAATAGATGATAATAATTTCCACATCAATAGCAATAAACAATATTATATTATTACTATCAACATTATTATCATACTATATAACTCATACATTAATATAATATGTATGTTACTAATCAACATCTTATATGTAACATACACATGAGATCAATATTAAATTCACAATATATATGTTACATATCTCATATATACATAACATATGTACTATAATATACATATATATCATATACACATAATATATACATTAATTACACAACTATATATGTTACATACCTCACACATATATAACATATATATACACATTAATACACATGCATGATATATATTATATACTCATAATATATATATTATATATGCATGTCTCATATAAATACATAGAAATAATTATTTCTACATATTTAATCTCACTAATATATATTATATCACATGCTCTACATATATATAATATATATTACTCATATATATACATGTTATATATTATATACCTCACATATATACATATAATAACATATAAAATTCAAATATCATATTATATATCACTATATATATTAATATGATATAAACACATGATCATGTATATGTCACATATATATAACTCATATATATCATATATATTACTATCATATAAAATAGTAAATCACATTATATACCACCATGCTCATCCATGAATAGTTTACACAGAAAATCTCTTATCCTTGTATTCTCTCAATCTTGATTTATCACCTCTTCCATTGAAAAGGAATAAGCTTTTGATTGTTAGAGATATTATTACAATGGAAGATAAACCAAGATATATACAACTCAATTGTAAAAATAATACAAGGACAATAAAAGAGATTTGATTAAATATATGTTACAATACATATATATATACACTATATATTACATATATATATATATGAAAGGTAGAAGAGAAGATTACAACACATGCATGTAATATAATATATGTATATATAACAAGAGAATAATATATATGTATACACTCACTCACAACCTTGAGTGTAGATTAGTGGGGATCACCATGACTTGAACAAGGTATTACACCTTTGTCCAAAAGCTTATTTCCCCCTATCTCTAAGCACTAAGGGAACTCTCTAGGAAATAGCTTTAGGAATTATCAAGCCTTAGGGTTTTCTAGCAATGTGCTTTTTTGATAGAAAACTTCATCTCAATGAGCACATTAGACTCCTTTATATAGTGTTTAGATGATTACTCTAAGGATTCAAAATACCACCTCATTTCTCTCCCATAAATGAGTATTACATTTTGTAACAACTATATCATCATAATTTTGAAATCCTTAAACCAAATTGTGTAACAACCCTTTTATTACACTAATAATATGTGATCAACACAAGAGTTACAAATGACAACAAATTGTAACTCCTCTCCAAGTTACTATGTAGGTTACAAAAGTGTAGGTTAAGTTATAGGTTACACATTTATTTACCATACACACTTAATATATATTATTCACATAATATTATATATTACCACATTTTAATCTACATATTATTATATTAAAAATAATATAACAATTTTTCCATATTTTATAAAAAAAAAATTGTTGAAATTTTTCCATTAAAAGAATTTTTTTGAAAAAAAAAAAAAAAAAAAGTAGATTTTTGCACAAATTTCATGAAAACCCCATAAAAATTGTAATTTTTTGCACATCATAAATTGATGACTTGTGTGACTCTCAACTTTGTACTTTAATGAGTCTATGTCACTGCAATGAGCTTTGTACATATAATTACTAAAAGATTAATTATGATTTTTACCTTAAATTTTGATATACATTAGATTATGTCTTCTAAACTTTTTAGACAATTAAAAATTTCTTTTGAACTATTAAGATTGTTAGATTTAAGGATTTTTGTCTAATTTTACTAATAAAAGCTTAATGTAGATGAAAATTTACAGGTATAATTTAGTAAATGTTAAAATTCGAGAGTACGATTTAATATATGAACAATCACCACATTAGTAAAATTAAACAAAATTAAATAGAATTCCTTAAATCAACAATTTTAATAACTCGAAAAAAAATTTAACAGACTAAAAAGTTTAGGGACAAAAATTAGTCTTAGTGAGAACAAAAACAAATGCTAACTAAAATAATGTATTTGAGAGATGATAATCACATCTATTTGGTACATTTGTTATTTTTGTGAAATCTTACTTCTATCATTCATCTTTGAAATGTAATTATTACCTGAATACTTCTCAAATTTTACATGAATATATATAGGCAAGTTGAATAATTGTTAAATATTTTTAAGCATATCAACATTTCTATCTCTTATAAATTATAAATCTAACTGTAAGTGTTTTTCTTTCTCTCAAATATCACTATATAATTAGATGACTACATCATATGCCAAGCACTTTTTTCTTCATTATAATATGATTCATTTTTAATAATCACTCCAATTAATAAAGAAACAAGCACATTTTTTCTCAAATTGTATCTTTTGAATATTGTTTTTTTTTTAATAATCATTTTCTTCTATCTTATTTTTTGTTCTAATTAGATTTAATAGAAGAAACTACAAGTTAATGACTTATTTTACACAAGTTTTTTAACTTTCTGAGTTAATCAACAAAGAACGTACTAACGTGCCTTTTCAACTAATTCTGGATCCACAACACATGTCTTATATATGCTATTTTAGCTAATAAATTATTGAAAGTAGACTCAATAACTATTTTGCTCTCCAAATTTCGACATGTATAAAATAATGCTCCTTAAACTTTTCATACTGTTAAAATTCTTTCTGATTATTGAGATTATTAAATTTAAAGATTTTTGTCTAATTTTACTAACAAAACCCTAACGTGAATGAAATTCCAGTGGATATAAATTGGTGCATGTCAATGTTATGGAAGTAAAATTTGCTAGAAATCAAATTTAAAAGAGCATAATTTAATATATGGACAATCGACGTTAAAAATTCTCCTCAAACTATTGAAATTGTTAAATTCAAAATTTTTTATCCAATTTTACTAACAAAAACTTAACATGAATGAAAGTTATAAAGGTACAAATTGGTACATGTCAAAGTTAAGGAAGTTAAATTTAGTAGATATCAAATCTCAAAGTACGTGATTTAATACATAAACAATTAGTAAAATTAAACAAAATTTTAACAAAAATCCTTAAATTTGAATGACATGATTTGATACATATTAAAGTTGGAAAAGTAAAAATTCTAATTAATCTTAAAATACATCTTTATTTTGTTCAATTAACAATTTTAATTACGAAATTATCAACGAAGCACTACCAAGGCATGTCACTTTCACTTGATACAAACGAGTAGATTTTACAAGTTTACTATCCTCTACGAAATTATTAATAATAGTTTTTTTTTTCCTCCTTTCTAAAAGAAAAAATTTCCTCATAAAAATAAAAAATAAAATCAGGAATTATATTTCAGCAGAACAAGAAAAAATTTTATTGTCAGAAAAAAGGTCCCACTCTGATGCCGCAAAAAGCACAATCAAGAAATGGAAGCTGATTCAATTTGCAGTTAACATGACACTATACTCTTTTATATTCTTTCTCTACCGCTCTATCCTCTAACTTCTACAACAATGTAGCAATAGTCTCACCAATCTGAATCTGGTTATGAATATGTGCATCTAAGTTTGCTGTGTAAACAAAGACGTTCTCTGCCATAAGGGACGGCCTAGCATCGCACTTCCATGAACAGCGACGTAAGCAGCATTCAACCTAGCAATCAACCATGAAGGATTCAGAAGATAGAAAAATATGGACAAGAGATAGGCATTTCATGACAAATATATTGAAATATTTACTTGTCAACATCAGGTGTAGCCAATGGATCATCCAACTCTTCCCTCTGCTCTACAGCTGGGACAGTTGCTCCTATAGCTGCCATATCTAGAACACCATCAACCTGAAACAAAATATCCAGTAGGAAATAAGAATAATAAATTACTAAAGCCATGATAGGCTATTAAAAAGCCACATTCATCAATTTCTCAACACCATGATTAGCAATATGAACCAAAACCATTTCCATAAAAATTCATGAAGCTTTCACCTCCATCATGTGAGATGCATTACATATTTAAAACTTGCCTGTTGAGGGTATTGGGCATAGCCAGCATATGCATTGTATGCATATAACGAAGGATCTTGTGTAGCAGCCCCATACGAAAACGCATCATATCCTTGTCCATAACCATAATATGCCGCCCACTGATTTGGATCTACTTGCTGACCCCAGCCACCAGATACGTCCTAAAATAAGTTGGTATAAAGTTTTGTCAGGTGTAGGGAAAATCTACAGTAAATTTTTTTCTTGTATCTGTAAAAGTCCTTAAAAGACCATCAGAAAGCTAAACTCATACCCGTGTATGTAATCATTAGTCATATTTTAGTTTCATCTATATCTACCATCTAAAATACACTGCACCATTCCAAATCAGCTTGTTATAAAATCTTTTCTCTTTTTAGAAAGAAGTACATGACCAATCACCTGTTTAGCTGTTGGGCTCCTACCCCAAGAAACCCGGACTATTTGCTGACCAATCATCTTTCCCTGCATTTTTTGAATAGCTTCTTCAGCAGATGTCCTACAAAAATAACAGTTATAAGAAAATTCAGAAAATCAATACGCAATATATCTTTTTCCAAGAAAAAAGAAGCAACTTGATCATAGAAGAGTGGAGAAAAATGATTAAAAAAATATTGTTAAATTACAATAGAAAGTGAAACAAGTCATAGAACATTCTGCATGCAACTTGCATTGCCACCTTCAATCCTCTATACACGAACAACTTCGTTAAGTCTGACAAAAAGGGAACTTTTATAGCTAGAGACAGGAGGAGAGATCACAACATTGCTAACTGTAGAAAACTTATAATTTCTTTAACAACCAAAAGAGAAACAGAAACAATGAATTCAAATAAGAAAAGAAATCCACGTAGAGACTACAGAGTTCTTGTTAGTATGTTTCATTTAAAGAAATCATGTGATGTCAAAAGTTTCCCGTGTTGAACAGACCTTATCCCGAACTGTATAAAACCACATCCTTTGCCAGCAGGAATCTTAACATAGACAATCTCCCCAAACTGCAAAAATGTTTGCTTCAACTCCTCTTCAGTGATATTTTGATCCAAGTTACCAACAAAAATCTGTTATGAAAAAAGATTGTGAGATTAAGAGATAAAATAAAACCAACATCACTTAGTCCAGTCTAGCTCACCGTAGTGTTGTTTGCATCATAATCTGCAGAAAGCACAGGGGCTGTTGGTGTACTGTATGCTGAAAGTGGATATGCCGCTACAGGAAAGTCAACAAGTGTGTTTATAAACCAGGTTGAGGTCAGCATATCAGAAACTAGAGCAGGAAAAGCATGCAACGGAGCCAATTCCAGCTTTGCATGTCACAGACTCGTAAGTCATAACTAATAGTAGTAGGCAGTAATAAGCATTGTTTCAAAAATTGGTAGGCGAGGTGGTGGAAAAACGTATCTGACGCTACGCCTCAGCTGCTGTCATTGAGGCATACGCCTCACACACTGATAGGTGGACTTGAGACACACACCTCTGAGACGATGTGTACTGAGGTGCGTGAGGTGTACGCCTCAACCGTGGGCTGATTTCGGCTTTTTCTTAAAGCTTTTCTAATAGCTATTTTCAGACTTCTAAATGACTAATGGGCTTTAGTTTAGGTCTTTTTTAACAGATTTTTAATAGAAAATACAGGAAAATATAGCCCTAATAACCCTAACCCTTTCATGCAACATCTATCATCTCTTTCCTTCTTAGCTGAGTCCCTCCCTCTCATCAACCTCATGCATATATGTCTTCTATATAAGTTTAGAACCTTTATCATTTTTCGGTTGAAATTGAACCATTTATGGATTTAGTTTATGATTTTAAGACTTAACTAGTAATTTTCTTGAATTTTATGACTTCGTTATAGAATTATGTGCTGTTTGCTATGAAATAAAATAATTTTCATGAAGCTTTTCTTCTTATTGTTAAGGTGTATGTCTCGAGGCATAACTAAGGGAAAACAACTCAGTACCCGATTTTGTTTTTTGCTTTTTCCCATAAACCACACACATAAACTCATATGAACACATACAGATACATTCATACGCTACACACCATTCCCGCAAACATTGCATATGTTGTTAATAGTGTATAAATATACCCAAAACAATTGAATACTGGGGATGCACTGATGGATTCTCTTTTACTGAGTGGTTCAAAGAATAGTTAAAATCAGGTATTGCAAGACGATAAGTATGGTAATCACAAAGTCATCAATCGTAACAAAAATTATCAAAATGAAAAATACCTTTTGCAGCAGTGTAGGGCTGTTGAAAACCAGTGGTCTTCTTCGGTGTTGCTGCACTAATTCGCATTGGCCTAGTTGAGCAATAGACACCATTCATTTCCGACATAGCACGATTCCTTTCTGTCTCATCAGAAAATTTAACAAAACCATATCCTTTTGAACGTCCAGTGTTTGGATCAGTGACAACCTTGGCACCTCTAACTGATGGATATTGAGATCGGAAGGTTTCTTGCAACAGATAATCTGTAACATCAGGTGCCAGATCTCCAACAAAAATGGAGTGTTCAGGCCCAGCATCAGGACGTCTTTCACCAATACCAAAAGAAGCCCAGTTCAACCTGAAAGTTTGTTCAGTTCCAGGCATCTGGGTACCATTGTAACTCTGCAAAATCCTCTCTGCTGCTGCATGAGAAACAAACTCCACAAATCCGTAACCTTCAGGCTGTCCTGTGATTTTGTTGCGTATAATCTTTATAGAAATAACCTGCATATAGTAGGAGAATCCACTTAAACGGTTGCAAGAACTTTCCTTGGCACACTACCAGCAACTAGCTTTTGAAAGTTCCATCCAAACGACTTACAGCTAGTGGCAGTGATATCATATCACAAAAACTTTCAAAACCTTTTTTTAACTGTTACACAGTTTACGATATTATAGCAAGAAATTGAAAATATTAACAAAGGTCCAGAAAAGGATGGCATAATTGTTCAAATAGGATTGAAACTCAGCTTATATATTGGGAACAAAAAACAGAAAATTTCTGGGTATTTTGAAACTATGTTCCCTCGCCTAAATTACACTAATTTAAGTGAAATAACCAATAAAACATAACGACTAACTTCAAAATGTATATACATATATACATATCATGACAATTAAATTGCTAAAAGGATTTTTTTTTCAATTCTTAAATCGTAGAAAAAACGAAAAACAGTGGTAGCAAATAGATACATAAACATAGAGAAATGAAAACTTCGCCGGATACATTGAATTTTTCATCTCTATGCTAAATCATACCACTTTAGGTGAAAATAACCCCCAAATAACACCTAAATTTCAATATATATATATATATATATATATAAATATAAAGGGGTTTTTCAATTCTTAAATCTTAGAGAAAACCATAAACAACGGTAATACATTACATAAGAAATATAAGCACAAATAGAGAGAGAGAGAGAGAGATGTGTAAACCTCGCCGGTATGAGCAAAGCAACTATTAAGGTAGTTTTCGTCGACCCAATACTGTAAATCCCCAATCCAAAGGGTTCTGACCTCCTCAACGGTGGTAGGCTGATGGTGGTGGTGGTGTTGTTGTTGTTGTTGTTGTTGTTGTTGTTGTGGTTGTGGCTGTTGAGGATAACCCTGAAACGTCGTTGTTGTCGCCATTAGAGGTACCTTCCTACCTACTTTCTTTGCTCTCTGTCTTTCACAGTTCACTCACACAGTCTCTCTTCCTTCCTAAACCCTTTCCTTTGCCTCTCTTTCTCTCTCTCTCTGCTCTCTGAAAATGTAATATGTTCGCCCAGTAGTCTAACGCCACCACCACCCTACGACGTCGTACTAATAGAATGGCAAAGCAATCTCCTTTTCCACATTTGATGTCGTTTATGTAATTTGAATCGTTTTTACATCCATTGCCGTTATATACAATAATTGTCGTTACTTACAAAATAATTTATTATTTTAACAAAATATATCTATCTTATATTAAACTTATATTAAAGGTGACTATATAATAAAAATTGTTATTTTTTAAAAAAAATATTACAATTTAAATTTATACTACATTAACAGAAGGTGTGCACCCATCTCCACATGGGCCCAGCTCTAGATGTCAAAGCCTCCATCTGCAGACTTGCTTGGCTTCTCTCCGTGAACGAAGAGCCTATTCCAGTTCAATCCAGGAACACTGTCGAGCCCTCGTAAGGTTTCGTACTTCGTAAAATTGCCATAAATCCTAAATTTGTTGACATATTCCTCCATTTCCTAAGGATTGTCATTCAACATCAGTCTTGGAGCATTCTCTTGCTCCAGGACCTCTTCTTCCAGTTCAACCTCTTCTTGTTGTATCTTCTTAGATATAATTTATGTATAAAGAAAGAAAAACCAAACAGTTAGTGACCCAAACTACCTAGTATAGAAAGGGAGCAGGGGAATCCTGTTGGGTTTTGTGCCCTAAATAAAACTCATTTCAATATAATCAGATTTACTAATTAATAAAGATCAGAAATCATTTTATGTTGCATGGTTCACATGATTTATTTCATGATTATATTTAACGTACAAATTCTATTAAGTCCACAACATATGTATTTGTTCATGATTATAGTGTTGTCAACACAGTGGAATATAATCATGATTATATGTTCAAAAGTTTAATTCCCTGATTTGTCAGTTCACTGGATTTAGACTGGCATGATAATCAGCGATAGGTATACTTACACCTTGGATAAGTGTTATGTCCTTTCCAGGGCATTGGCAAAGTTTACCAGTATCGGATGTATGGAGTATACATTGGAAGGGACCGATGTTGAACTTGGATTATGATAAATTTGCCGTAATATCTATTTAATTCAATATCACCTAGTTGATCCTAGATCAAATTATCTTAATCCTGACATGATTAGGTTCGATCTCAAGAGTGTTATTCGTGTTCTTTGATTTGTTAGTTAACCCTACTTTTTGGTGAGGGTGATACGTACATTTTGGGAACATGGTAGTACAATTGAGTGGGAGCGCTAAACATAGATATGGAATCTATAACTTTTATAGGTATTTAGAAGTGAAACGATGATTTCCTTCGAGCTTGGCTGAATAGAGATAAATGATTGAGATCTCATTTTAGTGATTATATTAGTTCACTAAAATATCATTTATAGGTGTCCAAGTGTTTTAAGGATAAAATACATTGAAAGGGTGTAACGATTATTGTTGACCTCGCATTTAGCCAACGACAGTGAGTCTTATTTAGTAAGCGATAGGTAATTTATAGCAATCGATAGATGGTAAAGCAATGTAAAGACACAAAAATTTTATAGAGGTTCAGCCCAAGCAGTTCGGTAATAGCTTAATCCTCGTTATTTGTATTGACTCAAGAACAAGGAGAAAAGTTCCTTTTCCTATAGCTCTTACAACAGTATCTCTGAATATGAATTCTTAGATAGTATCTCTAGGGTAAAATCCCTCGTCCTTTGCCCAGTGAACATGCATCACTATTTATAGCACTATTGTTGTGAAAATTTAATTTGATTTATAATTGCGCAAGTGTACACAATCACAAACAAGTAATACAATGATAAGTAATCAAAGTTTGTCTCCACATGGACTTTTTACTAAGTAATGCGAAATCAACTAAAGGCAATTCCAAGAATGTCAAATAAAAATGAAACAAAGTAACAAATTAATTCAAGAGAAAAATTTATACTCTTAATTCTAAACTTGAGAAATAATATTTTAAACAAAATAAACTAAAAATAAGAAGCTAAAAGTGATTAAAGTGGTGATAATTTCAGATTTGGAAAATAGACTTGGGTGATTAATTTCCACTTGTATGTTCCAGTTGATACAGCAATGACCGAGCAATGACTCAACAATCCTGGCAGAGTTAACAGATTTCAAAAAAAAACCAGCAAGCTTTTTCCAAAACTTGCAATAAACCATTCATAATCTCAACAATGCATTTCTATATAAGATTAGATCACAAATAGTCCAATAAAGCATCAAATCGTTAGTTATGAATGGTAGCAAAATATGTTGGGTTTTATGCCCTAAATAAAACTCATTTCAATATAATCAGATTTACTTATTAATATAGATCAAAAATAACATTTAATGTTGCAGGGTTCACATGATTTATTTCATGATTATATGTACATAATGTATAAATTCATCTGAAACCCTTTTCACATACTTGATCCTGTTTATTGTGCTGTCAACACATTGGAAAGTAAAGATGACTATGTGAATAAAGTTTCCTAGATTTATCAGACATAGGGTTTTACTGATATGATAATCTACAACAGAGTTTACTTGCATTTGGAGAAGTGCTATGTTCTTTCAAGAGCATTGGTTAAAGTAAAGCTCAGGTTGGATGCATGGAGTATGCATCGGAAGGGACCGATATTGAACTTTGACTTAGATTTAATTAAACTTACCGTAATATCTATTCAAGTCAATATCGCCTAGTTGATCCTAGATCAAATGATCTTAATCCTGTTATGATTAGGCTCAATCTTGAAAGGCTATTCGTGTTCTTTGATTTGTTAGTGAAGCCTACTTTTAGGTCAGGGTGATACGTACATATTGGGAACACGGTAGTGCAATTGAGTGGGAGCGCTAACATAAACATGGAATCTATAGCTTCTATCTGGCGAATAGTAAGCAAAGGATGATCTCCTTCGAGCTTGACCAAACGAACATAAATGGTGGAGTACTCATTTCACATAAGCTGAAATATCATTTATATGGGGTCAAGTGTTTTAAGGATAAAATACATTGTAGGGTGTTACGGTAATCTGATCCCTTTACAGTGTAGATCATTCATATAGAGGATCATTGATCGCATTAGGATTATAACAATGGATAACTAATGATGTGTCTATATGGTGGAATATATAGAGCATTCTATATACTGAGAGTGCAATTCTAAGTTCTATGCGTGGATTCAACGAAGAATTAATAAGTTAGTGAATTTTAGTGCTAAATTCTTGATCTACTTATTGGAAGCTCGGTTATATAGACCCATGGTCCCCGCACTAGTTGAGATAATATTGCTTGTAAGACTCATATAATTGGTTTTGATTAATCAATTATAATTCTCAATTTAGACTATGTCTATTTGTGAAATTTTTCACTAAGTAAGGGCGAAATTGTAAAGAAAGAGTTTTAGGGGCATATTTGTTAATTATGATACTTTGTATGGTTCAATTAATAAATATGATAAATGACAATATTATTTAATAATTATTTATAGTTATTAAATAGTTAGAATTGGCATTTAAATGGTTGAATTAGAAAATTGGCGTTTTTGAGAAAATCAGATGCAGAAAAGATAAAACTGCAAAATTGCAAAAAGTGAGGCCCAAATCCACTAAGCATGGGCAGCCACTTTTATAGGCAATTTAAACTGATATTTTTATTATTTTAATGCCAAATAATTCAAACCTAACCCTAGTGGAATGCTATAAATAGATAGTGAAGGCTTTAGGAAATTTACACTAAATTTACACACTTTTTTCTAACACTTCTGATTCAGAAAAAACTGAGCCTTCTCTCTCCCTATCTTTGGCTGACCCTTCTCTTTCTCCTTCCCTCTTCAATTTCGAAATACTTAGTGTATGAGTAGTGCCCACACACAGCAAGTGATATCTCAATCATAGTGAGGAAGATCGTGAAGAAAGACTTTCAGCAAGAAGGAGGTTTCAGCATCAAAGATTCAGAGAAAGAGATCCAGGTTCAGATATTGATAATGCTCTGCTACAGAAAGGAATCAAGGGCTAGATATCTGAACGGAAGGAGTCATATTATTCCGCTGCACCCAATGTAAGGTTTCTTTAACTTTATATGTGTTTATTTCATCGTTTTAGAAAGTTCATATTTAGGGTGTTAATAAACATACTTGTGAGTAGATCTAAGATCCTGGTAAAATAATTTCCAACAACTGGTATCAGAGCCATGGTAATTGATTTACTTGCAAGAAATTTGGACTTTAAAACGATTGTTTGTTTGTTTTTGGATGGTATCATGTTGTATTGAGTGTTATTTGATTATTGATTGATGTTTGTGAATTTTTCGTGAAAAATAATTGCGATTCTGTTTCTGGAATTATTTTTATTGGATAGTATGGAAAAAATTAAGCAAATTACTTTTTTACAGAACTCAATTTCGATTTAATTTGAATTAGTTATGATTTTTTGAAGATTTGAAAAAATCGGAGGTGTGCTTAAATTTTCCTGCGATCATGAAAACTGTCCGTACAGCTCACAATTTTTTCGTTTTTCTTCGATTTTTCATGCTTTTTCATGGAATTAACTTCCGATTTTTTGTGTAGTTTTGTATTTATAGATTTACTATTCCTAATTCAATTCTAATTATCATTATGAATTAATTTAATATTTTTTAAATTTAATTCAAGATATTAGTGTAATTTGAATTTTAAAATAGTTAGTATCTATCTTTTTGCTTAATTATCTATCTTATTTTTAAGTTTGATTATATCTTATCTTATTTTTAAATTTAAGGTCAAATTTTAAATTTTTTAAATTAAATTTTTTTAAATAATTTGACCGTATTTAAATTTAAAATAAGATAACTATAATCATGTAATTTTAAATAGATATAAGATATTTTGCTAACTTTTAAATTTTGTTATTTTATTTATTTAAATTATATTTAAAATCTGAAAAAGATATTCATTTATCTTTTCTAATTTTTTATTTAATTTTTATTTATAAAATAACATTAAATTTTAAAAGTAGTTAGCAAATTTTGAAATGATATTTAGGTTGGTTGAAACCTAATTTTTCAAAATTGTAGGTTTAATTTTAAATTTAAATTTTTTTTTTAAATTTTCGAAAATAATTTTTTTTTATTTAATTAATTATTTTTTTTCGAAATTATTTATTTAAAATTAAATAAATCCTACATCCAACTATCCAGCTAACCTTGTTGCAGGAGTATGTGTTTTAGCTTGTGTGTAAGTTTTCAAAACCTTTTATTACTTGATTGCAAATAGCCATGGTTACTTTTTGCCAGATCTAATGATCTGATGGCTCCCTTGGTCAAGATAATAATTTGTAACAGGTATGTTTACAATCTTCTTTCATCTGTGTATGACCTAGCAACATGATAGGACCCATCCAAAGTGTGTCTGTGTGAGCCTATGTGTTTAATTTTATTATAGATGCATATAGGTTGTTGTTGCTTAAATAAATTATCATAGTTTTTAATAGAATTTATTTAGGCCCATTTAGTTTTTGGGCCTATTCAATTAATAACAGTTGTTCTTAATAAGGTTAAATTCCTCTCTTTTGGGCCTTGTGTGAGAGTTGGGAGCCATAGTAGTGGGTACGACATACTGAACCCAACACCCCCTCACATGAACCACCCCAATTGTGAAGGCCCATTTGCCTGATTTGAATAACTGTACTAGGTTAATTAAACTAGTTTAACCTAATAAAATTGATTAGCAACATAATTAATTTCATTTATTTTGAAATTAATTTAAGAAAATTATAGTTTAAAGAATTTTTTATTCTAAGCTAAACTATATGTATTTTCTTGTATTTAATTAAATATAGATTATTACCATCTAGATTCTTTCTGGAGCTTAATTTAAATTTTTCATTAAATATTCCTATTTAAGTTGATATTTAGTTATCTTCAACTAACCAACTTAAATCTGAATATCTTTTGGATTTAAAATTTCAAAATTAAGTTGACGAATTTTAGGCATTGGTTATTAAGATTCTTTAGATATTTTTTAAGTTAATATCTTTTCGAATATTAACTTAAAATAGAATATTTTCAAATTAAGTGGTTACAGCTTAATTTTTTATATTTAATTAAATTTAAATTTGAAAAATATTTAGGTTCTAGATTTTTTTTAATACAACTTAAATTAGATATTTCTCAAATTTTTGTGGAAAAGATACTTAGTCAAATAAGATATTTTCTAGATAGTTATTTCTAGACTACTTATTATTTCTAATATTAAATAGGAAAATATTATAAATTGTAAAATTAATTATTTAAATAATTAATTTTAGTACAATTTATTTTAAGTATATTTTTTATTAAACTAGAGATTAATAATTAAGCCTTCTCTACACTTAATTATTTATTTCTTGAATTTAATACATTTAATTAATTTGAAAAATTAAATATCTAAGTTGATTTTCATCATGATACTTAAATATTTCTTTTTCATGACACTTAATTAAATAGAAAATTATTTTTAGTTGAAATTTATTTTTTCAACTAAATTTAAATAATTTTCAAAATATATTTTTTCTTTATTTTATTAATCAAATTTCGAAATTGCATTTCTTAAATGCTGGAATTTCGAATTTTATTTGAAAAATAGATTAAGTTGTAAATTAATTATTTATTTTAATTAATTCTTGGATCAACTTAAATCAATGACTTTTTAATTTATTGATTAATTTAAAATAAATTGAATTAAAGTATATTATTAGAAATTAAATTAATTAGTCAAAGGAAAATCTAGATAGATGATATTTTTGCTTGAAGTATTTTTCTAGTGTATTTAATTAAATAGAAAATTAATATTTAAGTTGATTTTCATCATCATACTTAAATATTTGAAATTTTTCTTATATATTTAATTAAATAGGAAAATTATATTTTTTGGTTGTAAATTAATTTTATTAATTAATTTTGGGCCAACATTAAAATAGAATAATTTTTCCAGGATTAATTTTTTATTTTAACATGCATTTTTGAAAATTGTATTCTTAAATACTTTAATTTTTCGAAATGCAATATATATTTATAGAAAATTAAATTTGAGTTGTAAATTAATTTATATTAATTTTGTAACAACTTAAATTGAATATTTTTCTAAATATTTATTGGAAATTATTACTAAGATGGAAATAATATATGTTATTTTCATATCCATCTAAGTAAAATTTATAAATATTAAATTAAAATTTATATTTAGAATTTTTCATTCTAAATTGGAAATTTTAAATAAATATATATTTAAAATAAATTAATTAAATAAAGAGAATCAAAGAAAATACAACTCACTTTAAATAATGAGCTTGATTATTATTAAGATATTCGATCTCCATTGTTGGTCTTACAAAAGTTAAATGTTTTCAATATAACCTCGAGACGCTAGACTTCGTCCCCCTATGGATGGTTATTCGTTGAACGCATTTAACACCCTAAGATTTCATTTGATAAGTGTTTTGTGAGTTTTCGTCTCTGTTTAGACTCTCCCCTACGGTGACTACTTAGAGATAAACTCATAAAATATGAAACAATGGTGGAAGCTCATAAAATAAGAATAACCTTGACTCTCGCCTACCGGGACAACGTTGGATTCTTATTTTGATCGAATAAAAGGTTTCTAGAATGATTTCTATTTTAGATGAGCTGACAACTCTATTCAATAAATGATACTTTGACTCTTGCCTACCGGGACACTGTATCAGTTTGTTGAAAACCTTGGAAATTATTTAGGATTGTATGTTTTAGTATTTTCACTGGTCATTCCTATTTGCTATATGTTTATAATTTCTGAATTGTGTATGAATTTATATGAACCATGTTATTTTCTGTTATTAAGTTGTAGTTTAATTTCGAATCTTCATTGTTGGTCTAACATGTTTGTTTTTCTAATGAGATAAATCCCTAATGGATTTTCACCATTAGACATATATAATAGTATAAGATCTCGAAAGATAAATATTGTATATGCAACATCTAGCTGTTCATCAATTGATGACACCTTAGACTAGTATTTTTACAATATGAAACAAGAAGATTACATAAATAAGATTACTTTGTCTTTCGCTAATCGAAGCATCGTTGGATTCTTATTTATAAACGAAATTATCCTAATTCCTCTTAGCTTATTCATTTCGAATTAGCTCAATAATATATCATTGGATGAATGGTCTATAAATCATTTCATGTCATTATATTTTCTCTTAAGAAATTAAATGACGCATATGATTATAATCCCAAAATTCTATTCCCAATTGATATAAATCCTCAATCTTAGAAATCTCCTACTTGTATGGGCAAATCTGACTTAGAGTTTGTATTAGTAGTGCTGGTCCAAGATAGAATTACTCATTATATTTGGTATAAATTTAAGTCTTTGACTTTAATTTTAGATTCCAAATAGAAATTTTCTTTTATTTCTAATTCCAGAATACAATACAGTTACACTTTCTCAAGTGTTTAATATCCATCTTCTATTAATGGATTAAAACTGTATGGAATATGAGTTAGGTATTCTGTGACCAGGATCCACTTGCAGTATTCTAAGAACTCTTTGATGTAACTAAACCTATGTCATCAATAGACACTATCACATTTTTTTTTAATCTATGGCATTTTATCTTGTTCATAGTGGATTTGACAAGATCAATCTCTGCAAAGAGTTAATATGCCTATATCCACTGAAAGTAGTTCATCTCATTCGCAGATGGATGTACATTCAGGGGTGGATGTAACTCTAGATTATACCTTTTAGCAAAGAAATTTGAAATGTTTGAAAAATTTCATTAATTTCTAGCAATGGTTAAAACCATTAAGGTAAGTGATTAAAGATCTTGCGAACTGATAGGGGTGGAGAAATAGTTAGTAGATATGCAGTTCAAAGATCATTAATTTGATTTTTGAATTATATCCAAACTTACCTCCCCAGAAATTTCGATTTGCACATTGATGATTAGTTACTAGTCGTTGCCTAATTCCTTCTATGGTAATACAATTTCAGAATGATGTAATGGTTGTATACTTAATGTAAATCATTAGAAGATTCATGGATGACCTAATCAAAATCTTAAGAAAAGCTAAAACTGTTAACCATGGTTTGTTAGCTATTCTAAGTGATTAGGGGTGGACCATCCCATAGTCAATAGATAAGAAAGTGTTTGTTCAAACAAATACTACTTTTCTAAGATAATGACTAAGTCTGAAAAACAAGTAGCAAATAAAGGAGATATTTAATTCTTGATTCCGAAAGTGTTCTATCATCTTATTTGATATATGATGATCCCACTGCCTCTGTTGTCTTGTCACAACCGAAGAGATCAATACCATTTAGTTTTCTTAGACATAATTCACGGTACCTCGTCGTAGTGGGAGAGTTTCTAGGAACTCACCTTCTTATGACTTGGGAGACACTAGTGATTAAAATCCATTCTTACACCATACACTAAATCAGATTCTTACACATTGCACACATACTCCATGTTTCACTCGGCCATGATAACTTTCCCTGTGTAAACTAATCAATATCCAATATGTTTCACACCACCAATCTGTCCAAGCTTCCCACACTTCCAACACTACAAAAAATTCCAATTCATCCAAATAATCACAACAAACAGCCCCTGGTTCAAATTCACACAAAATTCTACTGTCACTCTAGAAAAATTGCAAGCCACACCACCAATTATCAACTATACCATTTCAAAATATCAATTCCAAATTAAAGCATTACACCACCAATTGAACTACTTCAACAAATCCAAATTCAATTTTATCCAAAACAAACATCCACACATAACCACTCACTATGCGGCAACCAAGATATTGTCCAACTACAAAATTAAAAATTAAAAGCTCAATCTTGACAAATCAGGGAGTGTGGAGTGATGAATGTAGTCAGCTGGCTTCGTTGGTTTCTAGAAAAAATGGAAAGTATTTGTAATGATGGCAGCTTGAATGTTGGTTCGTGGAGTTTCAACACGTGATTCGTGGTGGCTTGAGTGACTTCGGCTTGAGCTGAAGTGGGACGGAAATGGTTGGTTCGAGTTGAAGGTGGGTCGCCGGTGAAATTGTGGGTTGCTGAATTGGCGAGGGCTGATGTTGAATCGTGCGAGCTGGAGATGGTGGTTCGAGTTGGGGATTGCAGTGAATGTTTTGATGGTGCACGGGTTGGCTTTGGGTTGGTTCGGGGACGGAGTGATGCTCGTGAGATCGAGTTCAGGTGGGAGTTCAGATTAGGTCAAAATGTGTGGTTTCTGGTGAAAGTCGACTGAAAATGGTGGCTACGGGTTGGTTTGGGAGCTGGGGTAGTGGTTGGTGATGGTGATGCAAGTTGAAGGTCGACTAGAAGTGGTGGTGCGCGACTGGTTGTGAGTGGTTCGAATGGTGATTTCTGGGTTCAGTCGACTTTGGGCAAATGGAAGCTAGTTCGGAGTTGGGTGAAGCTCAGTCGAGTGGGGCGAAGTGAAGCTGAGTTGAATGGAGTTGCTAGTTCGTGCTTGTGCAGGAGCTGATTTGGTGAAAGAGGTGGCTGGGTGGTTCGAATGGGTGATGGCCCGTTAGTTTGAATGGGAAGAGAAATGAAGATGATGATGATGAGGTAGGGTTGTGAGTATTGGGCTGAAACTAAGTGGGCCCAGTCGACTTAAATTTTTGACTTATTAAGCTTATGGGGTCAATTTGATTTAGATTTATCTACAATCTTAGTCCAAAAATATGGAAAATACAAAGTACCAAGACCAATCAACAAGACCAAATGATTGGTCTGATAAAGACACTTCCCCAATGATTGCATCATTGAAACACATTTTTTCACATGTTCATCTTTATCAGACCAAGTACTTTTTTTTTTTTTCAAAACTCCACTTCCTTTGATCAGCCCAGTACCAAAACACCTCTTGCTGCCAAATAAAATTGCTGAGCCCTTGTTATAGCAACTGGAAAACATTCTTCCACCCCAAACTTAATTTCTTTGCCCAATTTTGAATTTTCCTTCTTCACTTGATTCTTTGCACAAAGAAAGGAAACAATTTCTCAATTTCACCATGACATTTATTTACTAATTATATATAATATATATTTTTTTCTTTTTTTTTTCTAAATTTTTCTATCTCTTTCTTTTTTTTTTCTTGTTTTTTTTTTTCTTTCTTGGGGTGCCTTCATTGAGAATTTTTTCTCTTTTCGTTCTTTTTTCATTTTTTTTCAATTCTTTTTTTTTTCTTTTTCTTTTTCTTTTGGCACCCCCAAATTACAAACATCAAACATCCTTCAAGGAGATAGAATTCTTTTCTCGATTGACCTCTTCTCCCCAATAATGTTTCAATCGTTGTCCATTAACCTTGAATTCTCTTCCGGACTTTTCATCTTTCACCACAACAGCCGCGAAAGGATACACTTCCATCACCGTAAATGGACCCGACCAACGGGACTTAAGCTTCCCCGGAAATAGCTTCAATCTTGAGTTAAATAACAACACTTGCTAATTTTTCACAAAAACTCTCTCTTTGATCCTACTATCATGCCACTTCTTCATCTTTTCCTTGTACAACTTCGTATTTTCATAGGCAAACAAGCGCAGCTCATCTAACTCATTTAATTGCAATTTTTGGGCCTTTCCCGCAGCTGAAAGATCAAAATTCAGGTTCTTTAATGCCCAAAATGCCTTGTGTTCCAACTCCACGGGAAGATGACATGCTTTCCCATAAACTAGGCGATAAGGAGACATGCCTAGAGGATTTTTAAATGCCGTACGGTAGGCCCAAAGTGAATCATCTAATCGCTGGACCAATCTTTTCTGCTAGGATTCACCACTTTTTCAAGAATTCCCTTGATTTCTCTATTGGAAATTTCAGCTTGCCCGTTGGTCTATGGGTGATAAGTGGTGGCTATTTTGTGCTTCACGCTATACTTGGATAAAAGGGCAGCCAAGACTTTGTTCACAAAGTGTGTCCCTTCATCACTAATCAATGCTCTCGGTGTCCCGAATCTTGTGAAGACATTCTTATGCAAAAATTTCATCACCACCTTGGCATCATTTGTTGGACTAGCTATTGCTTCCACCCATTTGGACACATAGTCTACGACCACCAATATGTAAAGATTCCCAAAAGATGGAGGGAATGGCCCCATAAAGTCAATGCCCCAAACATCAAACAATTCAACTTCCAGAATGCAATTTAGTGGCATTTCATTCCTTGCTGAAATATTTCCCACTCGTTGGCAGCGATCACATCTTTGAACAAAGTCATGGGCATCCTTGAATATTGAAGGCCAATAATACCCCGATTGAAAAACTTTGGCAGCTGTGCGTTGTCCACCAAAATGGCCACCATATGGGGCTGAATGACAATGCTCCAAGATGCTTCTGACTTCATTTATCGGCACACATCTCCGCATTATACGATCCGGACACTGTTTGTACAAGTATGGCTCATCCCAAAAATGAAACTTGCTATCATGAAAAAACTTTTTGAGCTGCTACTTGGTAAAATCAGGTGGATGGGCACCTCCAACTAAGTAATTGACAATGTCTGCATACCATGGTAAACGTGCTTGCTCTAAAACCAGCAATTGCTCATCTGGGAATGAGTCTCGAATTTGTAATTCTCCCTCTAAGTGGCTGCTGTGATTGTTAGTTTCCAACCTAGATAGATGGTCTGCCACTTTGTTTTCTGTCCCTTTTCTGTCTCGGATTTCCAAATTGAACTCTTGTAGCAACAAAACCCAACGAATGAGCCTCGATTTAGAATCTTTCTTGGCTATCAAATACTTGATTGCCGAGTGGTCAGTATACACAATAACCTTGGTCCCCACAAGCTACGATCTGAATTTCTCAAATGCAAAAACTGTTGGAAATTATTTTACCAGGATCTTAGATCTACTCACAAGTATGTTGATTAACACCCTAAATATGAACTTTCTAAAACGATGAAATAAACACATATAAAGTATTAGAAACCTTACATTGCGTGCAGCGGAATTAAATGACTCCTTCCGTTCAGATCTCTAACCCTTGTATCCTTTTTGTCGCAGAGTATTATCAAGATCTGAACCTGGATCTCTTTCTCTCCTTCTTTAGTGCTGAAACTCCTTCTTGCTGAAAGTCTTTCTTCACGATCTTCCTCACTATGATTGAGGTATCACTTGCTGTGTGTGGGCACTACTCTAATACTAAGTATTTCGAAATTGAAGAGGGAAGAAAGAGAAGAAGGTGGCGTCTAGGTATAGAGAGAGAAAGCTCAGGTTTTTCTCTGAAGGTAAAAGTAGAAAATTAAGTGTAAATTTCCTGAAGCCTTCACTATCTATTTATAGCATTACACTAGGGTTAGGTTTGAATTATTTGGCATTAAAATAATGAAAATATCAGAGGATAATTCCTACAAAAGTGGCCGGCCCTAGTAATGTGGATTTGAGCCTCACTTTTTGCAATTTTGCAGTTTTATCTTTTCTGCATCTGATTTTCTCAAAAACGCCAATTTTCTAATTCAACCATTTAAATGCCAATTCAAACTATTTAATAACTATAAATAATTATTAAATAATATTGTCATTTATCATATTTATTAATTGAACCATACAAAGTATCATAATTAACAAATATGCCCCTAAAACTCTTTCTTTACAATTTCGCCCTTACTTAGTGAAAAATTCACAAATAGACATAGTCTAATTTGAGAATTATAATTGATTAATAAAAACCAATTATATGAGTCTTACAAGCAATATTATCTCAACTAGTGGGGGGACCATGGGTCTATATAACCGAGCTTCCAATAAGCAGATTAAGAATTTATTACCTAAATTCACTGACTTATTAATTCTTCGTTGAATCCACGCATAGAACTTAGAATTGCACTCTCAGTATATAGAATGCTCTATATGTTCCAACATATAGACACATCATTAGTTATCCATTGTTATAATCCTAATTTGATCAATGATCCTCTATATGAATGATCTACACTGTAAAGGGATTAGATTACCGTTACACCCTACAATGTATTTAATCCTTAAAACACTTAACCCCGTATAAATGATATTTCAGCTTATGTGAAATGAGTACTCCACCATTTATTTTCGTTTGGTCAAGCTCGAAGGAGATCATCCTTTACTTACTATTCGCCAGATAGAAGTTATAGATTCCATGTTTATATTAGCGCTACCACTCAATTGCACTACCGTGTTCCCAAAATGTACGTATCACCCTGACCCAAAAGTAGGCTTAACTAACAAATCAAAGAACACGAATAGCCTCTTGAGATTGAGCCTAATCATAACAGGATTAAGATCATTTGATCTAGGATCAACTAGGCGATATTGACTTGAATAGATATTACAGTAAGTTTAAAAAATCTAAGTCAAAGTTCAATATCGGTCCCTTCCGATGCATACTCCATGCATCCAACTTGAGCTTTACTTTAACCAGTGCTCTGGAAAGAACATAGTATTTCTCCAAAGGCAAGTGAGCTCTGTTGTAGATTATCATATCAGTAAAACCCTGTGTCTGATAAATCTAGGAAACTTTATTCACATAGTCATGTTTACTTTCCAATATGTTGACAACACAATAAACAGGATCAAGTATGTGAAAAGGGTTTCAGATGAATTCATACATTATGTACACATAATCACGAAATAAATCATGTGAACCATGCAACATTAAATGTTATTTCTGATCTATATTAATAAGTAAATCTGATTATATTGAAATGAGTTTTATTTAGGGCATAAAACCCAACAAAAACCACCGCCAGCAGCTCTTTCTCAGTAGTGGTGTAGTTAATTTGGGCATCAACAAGAGTTTTGCTTGCGTAATAAATGGAGTGAAAGATCTTGTTCTTCCGCTGCCCGAGAACAGCTCCAATGGCAAAATCACTTGCATCACGCATGAGTTCAAAGGGCAATGACCAATCGGGTGCTACAATCACGGAGGCCGTAACAAGAGCTGTCTTCAACTTCAAAAATGCTTTTACATTCAGCGGTAAACTCAAATGGCCTATTTTGTTCCAGCAAGCTACACAAGGGTTTAGACACCTTAGAAAAGTCTTTAATGAAGCGCCTATAAAAACCCGCGTGTCCAAGGAAGCTTCTTATGCCTTTTACCGTGGTAGGGGCAGGTAACTTCTCAATAACTTCTAGCTTTGCCTTGTCAACTTCTATCCCCTTGCTAGACACTTTGTGACCCAACACAATACCCTCTTGAACCATGAAGTGGCATTTCTCCCAATTAAGCACCAAGTTGGTTTCTTCACATCTTGCTAACACTTTCTCCAAGTTCTCCAAACAAACCCTAAATGAGTCCCCGTAGATAGAGAAATCATCCATGAATATCTCCAAAATACTCTCAGCCATATCCAAGAAAATAGCCATCATACACCTTTGGAAAGTAGCGGGAGCATTGCACAATCCAAATGGCATCCTCCTAAAGGCGAAAGTGCCATATGGACATGTGAAGGTGGTTTTCTCTTAGTCTTCCAGTGCTATAGAAATCTGATTGTAACCCAAATATCCATCAAGAAAGTAATAAAACTCTCTTCCCGCCAAACGATCCAACATTTGGTCAATAAATGGCAGCGGGAAATGATCCTTCCGAGTAGCATTATTTAGCTTCCGATAGTCCATACACACCCTCCAACCGGTCACGGTTAGTAGGAATCAACTCATTGTTCCATTAGCCACCACCGTGACTCCTCCTTTCTTGGGCACACATTGAACATGACAAACCCATGAGCTATCCGAAATTGGGTACACAATACCATAATCTAGCAACTTTATCACTTCTTTTCGCACCACTTCTTTCATGATGGGATTCAATCTTCGCTGATGCTCAACAGAATTACTACCACCAGCTTCTAAGAGTATCTTGTGCGTGCAAATTGTTGGACTAATGCCCCTTATGTCCGCCATAGTCCACCCAATCGCTTTTTTATACTTTTTTAACACCTCTAGCAAGGCACCTTCATCTTCAACTCCCAAGTTTGCTGCTATAATAACTGGCAGCGTGTCATACTCCCCCAAATAGGCATACTTCAGATGAATTGGCAAAGGTTTCAACTCCAACTTCGGTGGTTCTTGGATGGAGGGTTTTGGAGGCTTGAAATTACTTTCCTTCAACTCTAAAGATTCAAAGGGCTTCTTGAATTTAGGGATAGGTTGCAATGGCTCCACCCCAAGCAACTTGGTTGTCTTCATCTTCACTCAAGTCTCCAAGCTCATCAAAAGAACTTATAAACTTCTCATCCTTCCAAGCTTCCTTGTGAAATCTTTCAGCCACAATAGAGTCAATTACACTTATGCGGGAGCATTCTTCTATCTCATCCGGAAACCTCATAGCATTGAACACATTAAAGGTTACTTTTTGGTCATTCACCCTCATAGTGAGCTCCCCATTTTGCACATCAATTAGAGTTCTCCCGGTAGCAAGGAATGGCCGACCCAAGATAATAGGCACATCTCTATCAGCTTCATAGTCTAGGATGATGAAATCAGCTGGAAAAATGAACTTGTCAACATGCATTAGAACGTCTTCTATTTTTCCTTCGGGATGGGCCATGGACCTGTCAGCAAGCGGCAATGTAACAGTTATAGGACGTGCTTCACCAATACCCAACTTCTTAAAGATCGACATAGGCATGAGGTTGATACTTGCACCCAAATCACATAAGGCTCTTCCAACATCCTGTCCCCCAATAGAACAAGGGATTGTAATGTTGGGTTTTATGCCCTAAATAAAACTCTTTACAATCTGATTCGTTATCAATATAAGAAATTTGAAGTGATTTATGTTTGCATGAATTTTACATGCTAATGGTATAACATGTTTATTACATTTACACACAAAATCAGTTAAATCCAGATCATATGTTTATTCACAATTACAGCATCGTCAACACAGTGGAATGTGATTGTGATCATATGAATCAAAAGACTAAGTCACTGTTTCATCAGTGTTTGGATTTACACTAATGTGATAATCAGCGATGATGTGTACTTACGCTTGGAGTAAGTGTTACGTTCTTTCCAGGACATTAGTAAAGTATACTAGTTTCGAATGTATGGAGTATACATTGGACTGGACCGATATTGCTGTTAGGTTTTATGCCCTAAATAAAACTCCATTTCAATGTAATCTATTTTATTCAACATCAATAAAGAAACAGAAGTATTTTTCATTCATTTGTGTATGTTTTGGTTCACTTTATCAATTGCTTGTCTATTTGATTTATAAATTCATCTTAAACCCTTTTCACATACTTGATCATGTTTATTGTGCTGTAATCACATTGGAAAGTAAACATGACTATGGGAATAAAGTTTCCTAGATTTATCAGACACAGGGTTTTACTGATATGATAATCTACAATAAGAGTTTACTTGTATTTGGAGAAATACTATGTTCTTTCCAGAACATTGGTTAAGTAAAGCTCAGGTTGGATGCATGGAGTATGCATCAGAAGGGACCGATATTGAACTTTGACTTAGATTTAATTAAACTTACCGTAAAATCTATTCAAGTCAATATCGCCAAGTTGATACTAGATCAAATGATCTTAATCCTGTTATGATTAGGCTCAATCTTGAAAGGCTATTCGTGTTCCTTGAATTGTTAGTTAAGCTTACTTTTAGGTCAGGGTGATACGTACTTTTTGGGAACACGGTAGTGCAATTGAGTGGGAGCGCTAGCATAAACATGGAATCTATAGCTTCTATCTGGCGAATAGTAAGCAAAGGATGATCTCCTTCGAGCTTGACCAAACGAAAATAAATGGTGGAAATCTCATTTCACATAAGCTGAAATATCATTTATACGGGGTCAAGTGTTTTAAGGATAAAATACATAGTAGGGTGTTATGGTAATCTAATCCTTTTACTGTGTAGATCATTCATATAGAGGATCATTGATCAAATTAGGATTATAACAATGGATAACTAATGATGTGTCTATATGGTGGAACATATAGAGCATTCTATATACTGAGAGTGCAATTCTAAGTTCTATGCGTGGATTCAGCGAAGAATTAATAAGTTAGTGAATTTTAGTGCTAAATTCTTGATCTACTTATTGGAAGCTCGGTTATATAGACCCATGGTCCCCCCACTAGCTGAGATAATATTGTTTGTAAGACTCATGTAATTGGTTTTGATTAATCAATTATAATTCACAAATTAGACTATGTCTATTTGTGAAATTGTAAAGAAAGAGTTAATAGGGGCATATTTGTTAATTATGATACTTTGTATGGTTCAATTAATAAATATGATAAATGACAATATTATTTAATAATTATTTATAATTATTAAATAGTTGGAATTGGCATTTAAATGGTTGAATTAGGAAATTGGCATTTTTGAGAAAATCAGATACAAAAGGTGTTAAAATTGCAAAATTGCAAAAAGCAAGGCCCAATCCACTAAGCCATGGCCGGCCACCTTTGTAGGCTTTTTAAGTTGATATTTTCATTATTTTAATGCCAAATAATTCAAACCTAACCCTAGTGGAATGCTATAAATAGATAGTGAGGGCTTCAGGAAAATAACACGTCACATCAGAAAAACCTGAGCCTCCTATCTCTCTTCTCTAGCCGAAACTCTCTCTCTCTCTTCTTCCTTCATATTTCAAACCTATCTTAGTGATTAGAGTAGTGCCCACACACAGCAAGCAATACCTCAATCATAGTGAGGAAGATCGTGAACAAAGATCATCAGCAAAGGAGATTCAGCATCAAGGAGTCAGAGAAAGAGATCCAGGTTCAGATCTTGATAATACTCTGCTACAGAAAGGATTCAAGGGTTAGAGATCTGAACGGACGGAGTCATTTAATTCCGCTGCACCCAATGTAAGGTTTCTTTAACTTTATATGTGTTTAATTTATCGTTTTAGAAAGTTCTTATTTAGGATGTTAATAAACATACTTGTGAGTAGATCTAAGATTCTGGTAAAATAATTTCCAACAACTGGCCTCAGAGCCATGGTAATTGATTTACTTGCAAGAAATTTGGACTTTAAAACGATTGTTTGTATGTTTTTGGATGGTATCATGTTGTATTGAGTGTTATTTGATGATTGATTGATGTTTGTGAATTTTCATGAAAAATAATTGCGATTCTGTTTCTGGAATTATTTTTATTGGATAGTATGAAAAAATTAAGCAAGTTACTTTTTTACAGAACTCAATTTCGATTTTATTTGAAATAGTTATGAATTTTTGAAGATTTGAAAAAATCGGGACTGTGCTGAAATTTTCCTGCGATCGCGAAAACTGTCCGTATAGCTCACAATTTTTTCGTTTTTCTTCGATTTTTCATACTTTTTCATGGAATTAACTTCCGATTTTTTGTGTAGTTCTATATTTATACTATTACTATTCCTAATTCAATTCTAATTATCATTTTGAATTAATTTAATATTTTTTAAATTTAATTCAAGATATTAGTGTAATTTTGAATTTGAATAGAATTAGTATCTATCTTCTTGCTTAAAAATCTATCTTATTTTAAAATTTGATTATATCTTATCTTATTTTAAATTTAAAATAAGATAATTATAATCATGTAATTTTTAAATGATATAAGATATTTTGCTAATTTTTTAAATTTTGTTATTTTATTTATTTAAATTACATTTAAAATTTGAAAAAGATATTTATTTATCTTTTCTAATTTTTTATTTAATTTTTATTTATAAAATAACATTTAAAATTTAAAAGTAGTTAGCAAATTTTTGAAATGATATTTAGGTTGGTTGAAACCTAATTTTTCAAAATTTTAGGTTTAATTTTAAATTTAAATATTTAATTAAATTTCGAATTTTTTTTATATTTTTTTTCAAATTTTTTTTTAAAATTTTTGAAAATCTATTTTATTAATTATTTTCGAAATTAATTATTTAATTTAAAATTAAATAAATCCTACATCCAACTATCCAACTAACCTTGTTGCAGGAGTATGTGTTTTTAGCTTGTGTGTAAGTTTTCAAAACCTATTATTACTTGATTGCAAATAGCCATGGTTACTTTTTGCCAGATCTAATGATCTGATGGCTCCCTTAGTCAAGATAATAATTTGTAACAGGTATATTTACAATCTTCTTTCATCTGTGTATGACCTAGCAACATGATAGGACCCATCCAAAGTGTAACACCCTAACTAACATAGGCGTATTACGTGATTTTTAAACATGCTCTGCAGCTCGTTGCTAATCAACGAGGTTTATGGAAAACGTGATTCATTAAAATTTTTGCATTTTAATTAAACTTATAAAATATTTATACAAAAGACTCGGGATCCCGATTACAAAATCATTTACAAAAGTTTACTGTTCATACAAAATAATTGTCGCCTAGCGACTAGTTACAAAAATTAGCCTTGCTGTCCCAATGATCGTACGCTCCAGGCCTAACCGCCCCGACATGTACAATCTTCATAAGCTCGTTCACGGTCCATCAGCTTTAGCCTTGCCTTTACCTACACATAAACGTAGAACTGTGAGTCGACAGACTCAGTAAGAAAAGCATAATAATATTCATACATAAAACCCGGTCATGATCAGACGCCCATATCCCTGATCATAACCCTAACTGCCGTGTCCAACACGATACTCAGTCCCCCTAACTGCCGTGTCCAACACGGTACTGAGTCCCCCTAACTGCCGTGTCCAACACGGTACTGAGTTCTGAACGTTCATAGGGACGGTACTATTGACAAGTAACAGCCTGATCGGTCGAACCGGTCATACTCCGGCTGCTGGTCATACTCCAGCCTGTACCGACGTGTTACAGTATCTGCCTGATCGGTCGAACCGGTCATACTCCGGCTGCTGGTCATACTCCAGCCTGTACCGACGGGATACGTCAATAGTACGGAACCACCAACCTAAGTGTCAGCCTGATCGGTCAAACCGGTCATACTCATTCTTGGTCATACTCCAGCCTGTACCGACGTGACAGGGTTGGATGGTTCGAAGCCAACATACATAACTAATGTAATCTAACAGGCTTCCTACATGCACGCTAAACATGTAATCTACATATGCATACTGTTATACTAATCTTACCTGGATTCCGAATTCAGGTGTGCCGGTCAACCTGACTGGAACTTAACTGCGCGGCGGATTACAGGCTCCTAAACCATAAAAATCACAACACTATAAGTGACACGCTAAATCACTTCCCGGGGACTTAAACTAGGAACTAAAAGTTTCCCTATCGATAAAAAGCATGGCAATACCCCGAAAAACATAAAATCGAGGAAATCTAGGGTTCCTGAATTTTCCCCAACCGGTAAACCGGTTGCCCAACCAGAATTCCGGTTCTGGGAAATTTCAGAACCCCATCCGGAATTCCGGATGCACAACCGGAATTCCGGTTCCTCGCAGGCAGCAACATCAAAAATTCATAACTCAACCAAATCAACTCCAATTCACATGAAACCTTCCAGACCTGTTCTATATATCCCCTAGAACATTTCTAAAGCTTCAAAACCACCCAGATTGCACATAATCAAAAATCACCATTAAAGCTCAAGCTTTGAGTTCTAAATTTAAACTTGAGTAAACCTAGCTAACATGCAATCAAACCAACATAAATCTACTTAAACATGCATAATATAGCCTCTGAAAACAACTAAAAACATCAACAACATCACAGCAACAGATTCAAGACATTTCTTTCAAAAATCATATTTTTGAGCTAAAAATTCCAAACTTCAAACAAAGCAATTAACATGCATTACTAACAGCTTAAATAACTTCAAATTAACATGCTTACATCTCAGAAATTATCAACAAAACACAGCAGCAACAACATAGAAAAAATCAAGCATGCATTAAACTATTTCCATCCAAATTCAACAATTTTTTAAAAAGAGAAGAAGAAGGGCTAGCCTAGCTTGAATTGAACCTTAAGGAGAGATGAAATCACAAGTAAAATTTCAAGAAAAGGGTCAGCTCCTTGCTGCTCCAAGAGGGCCGAAAGTGAAGAGGAAAAAGAGAGAGCTTTTCCAAATTTTTTTCTAATTTTTTTCTAAGTGTTGAAAATGTGAAGCTTTGAAGAGTAAAATGAAATAAAAGGGATTCTTTTCAGCCAAAAAACAATTAAAATAAACATTTATTTTTCAATTAATAAAATTACTAAAAGACAAAATATCATTAGGGCAAAAAGACCATTTTGCCCCTCCACACTAAAATAACATAAATAACACTAAAGGGGTATTTTTGGGGAATTCTAAATTCCCGGCCATTCCCGACATTCCCAATGTCTAATAAACCGTCCCAAACTATTAACATACTAAGTTGTGATTTCTACTGAGCCAAACACCGAGTTCCAAAATACCGGGCACCGGAAATGCAAAAATATGAAAACTACTGAATGACATAGAAATGCATCTCTGAATTCAATAATAACAGTATAATAAATTATTTAAATAGCTATAAATAATTTCATAATTAAACGTGATTAACTGCTAATTTCCAAATCAAACTAAGCGGTCTTTACAACTATTCCCCCCTTAAAAGGATTTCGTCCCCGAAATCTAACCTGACTAACTCTGGATATTGAGCTCTCATATCTGACTCTAGCTCCCAGGTGGCTTCCTCCACCTTGCTGTTTCTCCAGAGAACTTTGACCAATGCTATGGTCTTATTCCGAAGGACTTTATCCTTTTTATCCAGGATCTGCACTGGCTGTTCTTCATAAGTCATGTCTGGCTGCAGCTCAAGGCTCTCATAACTGAGTATATGAGAGGGATCTGAAACGTATTTTCTCAACATCGAGACATGGAATACGTTGTGAACTGCTGATAAAGCTGGAGGCAATGCTAACCGGTATGCCACTTGACCTATCTTCTCGAGAATCTCGAAAGGTCCTGTAAATCTAGGGCATAACTTGCCTCTTTTCCCGAAGTGTTTGATCCCCTTCATCGGAGATACCCGTAAAAACACATGGTCCCCTACTTGGAACTCAACATCTCTGCGTTTCGGATCTGCGTAACTCTTCTGTCTACTCTGTGAGGCAAGCATTCTAGCTTTTATCTTCTCTATTGCCTCATTGGTCCGCTGCACTGACTCTGGACCTAGGTATTTCCTCTCCCCTGTCTCATCCCAGTGAATGGGAGATCTACATTTCCTACCGTATAACAGTTCGTAGGGAGCCATCCCTATCGTACTCTGATAACTGTTGTTGTAAGAAAATTCTATCAACGGTAGATACTTATTCCATGAGCCTTCAAAATCCATAACACAGGCTCGCAACATGTCCTCCAATATCTGAATTGTCCTTTCGGATTGACCATCTGTCTGAGGATGGAATGCTGTACTAAATTTTAGCTTTGTACCCATTGCTCGCTGCAAACTCTGCCAAAATTTTGAGGTGAACTTCGGATCCCTGTCCAAAACTATAGACTTCGGTACCCCGTGAAGTCTTACGATCTCTCTGACATACAACTCTGCCAACTGATCCACTGTAAATGTTGTTCTAACCGGCAGAAAATGAGCAGATTTCGTAAATCGATCCACCACTACCCAGATGGAATCAAATAAACCCGTGGTCCTAGGTAATCCGACCACAAAATCCATCGTGTATCTTCCCACTTCCATTCTGGTAGGGTTAAAGGCTGCAACAACCCTGCTGGTCTCTGATGTTCAGCCTTAATCTGCTGACAGGTGAGGCATCTCGATACAAATTCTACCAAATTCTTCTTCATACCGCTCCACCAGAAGTACGGTTTCAGATCTTGGTACATCTTAGTGGTGCCGGGATGCAGAGAATACGGGGTAGAATGAGCCTCCTCAAATATCTCATTCCTGAGTTCCACACTATTCGGAACACAAACCCTAGCTTTATACAGAAGTATCCCGCTGTCTGACACTGAAAAGTCCTTGGCTTGACCAGCCAACACCTCATCTCTGATCTTCACTAACTCTAGATCCGTCATCTGAGCGACTTTTATTCTTTCCAACAGATCAGATTGCACCGTTAAGTTGTGAAGCTGACCTACCACAAACTCAATGCTGGATCTAACCATATCCTCCGCTAGCTGATGTGAGATCTGAATCATACTAGCTACTTGCCCGGGACCCTTTCTACTCAGGGCATCGACCACTACATTGGCCTTTCCAGGGTGATAGAGGATCTCACAGTCGTAATCTTTCACTAATTCCAACCAACGCCTTTGTCTCATATTCAAATCCTTCTAAGTAAAGAAATACTTGAGACTTTTATGGTCGGTATAGATTTCACACTTTTCTCCATAAAGGTAATGCCGCCAAATCTTCAATGCAAAAACCACTGCGGCCAACTCTAGATCATGAGTCGGGTATCGCTGTTCATAATCCTTTAACTGACGGGAGGCATAAGCGATGACCCGATCGACTTGCATCAATACACACCCCAAACCCTGTTTGGATGCGTCGCAATATACTACGAACTTCTCCTTGTCCGAAGGCAAAGCTAGTACTGGAGCAGTAACCAACCTCTGTTTCAGCTCCTGAAAACTAGCTTTGCATTTATCTGACCAGATAAACCGCTAATTCTTCTTTGTAAGCTCGGTTAGGGGCATTGAAATTTTAGAGAACCCTTCGACGAACCTACGGTAGTACCCAGCTAAACCCAAGAAGCTTCTAATCTCTGTCACTGTCTTCGGTCTCGGCCAATCCCTGACGGATTCAATCTTCCCGGGATCCACCTTGATCCCATCTTTGCTCACAATGTGCCCTAGGAAGGACACCTGAGATAACCAAAATTCACATTTCTTGAACTTGGCATAAAGCTTGTGTTCCCGAAGCCGTTGCAGTACCATTTGAAGATGTAATTCATGCTCCTCTTCTAATTGAGAGTACACGAGGATGTCGTCGATAAACACAATCACACAGATATCGAGGAAATCCTTGAATACTCTATTCATCAAGTCCATGAATGCGGCAGGAGCATTGGTTAGTCCGAACGACATAACCAGGAATTCATAATGTCCATACTAGTACGGAAAGCCGCCTTCAGAATGTCCTCGTCTCGGATCCTCAACTGATGATAACCCGAACGGAGATCAATCTTAGAAAAGACCGTCTTTCCCTGAAGCTGATCGAACAGATCATCGATCCTAGGTAATGGATATTTATTCTTCACCGCCAGCTTGTTCAATTCCTTGTAGTCGATGCACATCCTCATAGATCCATCTTTCTTCTTGACGAATAAAACCGGGGCTCCCCAGGGTGACACACTGGGCCGAATAAACCCTATGTCAAGCAACCCTTGGAGCTGAATCTTTAACTCCTTAAGTTCAGCTGGAGCCATTCTATATGGGGCTTTGGAAACCGGTTACACCCCTGGTGCCAAATCTATCACGAAGTCAATCTCCCGTTGAGGTGGTAACCCTGGAAGTTCTTCGGGAAAAACATCTAAAAATTCTCGAACCACCTTAATGTCCTCTGGCCGAATGGTATCTGGCCGAGTGGTGTCCACCACCACGGCCAGAAACCCTTAGCATCCGCCATGCAATAAATCTATAGCTGACATGGCCGAAATCACCGGGATTCGAGATCCCCGAACTGAACCAACAAACACGAATGGTTCTTCACTTTCCGATTGGAAGATCACCATCTTCCTTTTGCAATCAATGGTCGCCGAATATTTAGATAGGAAATCCATTCCTAAAATAATATCAAACTCTACTAAATTCATCTCTATCAAGTCAGCACTTAACTCTCTACCATCTATCCTGATCGGCATAGACCTAATCCACCTGTTGGAGATAACCAACTCTCCGCCAGGTAATAGGGTTCCAAACCCTGATTCATATCTATCGTACGGTCTATCCAATTTACTAAAGACTCTGGCTGCCACATAAGAATGTGTAGCCCCAGAATCAAACAGCACTCAGTAAAGCGAGTTATTAATGGAAAGCTGACCTGTCACAACTGATGGGCTGGCATCTGCATCAGCCTGAGTGATGGCGAACACCCTGGCTGGAGTGGGTATCGCCGGAGCTCTCGATGCCTCTGAACGGAGCTGGGGACAGTCCCTCTTGAAGTGTCCGGGCATGCCACAGTGAAAGCATCCCTGACCTTTGCACTCACCCCGATGGTGCCTTTTGCAGCTAGGGCACTCGGGATAGGAGAATCGGGTCTCAGTACCACTGGGACGACTACCTCTATTCTGGTTCCCCCGGAACCTCTTGTTCTGACTCGAGCCACCGGATGCAGTGGGTGCTCTCTTCCTCATATCAATGGCTGAACCACTACTCCCCCTGCTAAAGCCTGATGCAGGAGGGGTAGGAGCCCCGCCACTCGCCGGAGTACTAGCTGACTTCGACATACACCCAACTGCGCCCTCAGCTCGTAGTGCCTACTCCACCATCTCAGCATAGGTGGTCTTGTTGTCCGTGGTGATCATCAAATCATGTTTGATCCTTGCATTCAACCCATCCAGATACTTCTCTTTCTTGCTGAGGTCGGTTGGCACAATTCCCGAGGCTAACCTCGCCAACCGATCGAACTGAGTAGTATACTCGGTCACGCTCATGTTCTCACACTGGGTCAAGTGAGCGAACTCTTTCCTCTTGGCGCTTCTGACCGCCTCATTATAGTATTTGGCGTTGAAGAGTTCCTGGAACCTTTCCCAGGTCATGGTGGTGACGTCATGAATCTGAGACACCATGTCCCACCAGACCAGAGCGTCCTCCTGGAACTGGAAAGTGGCACACACCACTCTATCATTACCGGTGACACCCATGAAGTTCAGAATCTTGGTAATCACCGTCAGCCACTTTTCGGCCTTCATCACGTCTGGACCTCCCAAGAAAACTGGAGGTGCTTGCTTCCGGAACCGCTCATACAAAGGTTCCATTCTATTGGCCGACACCACTAACTCGGCCTGCGCAGCAGGGGGAGGTGCAAGCGGAACTGCGGCACCGGGCTGCGGGAGCACCTGCCGTCTCAACCTACGAATCTCGAGGTCTTGCTCTTCTATCCAGGACTTGCATCTCGGCAAACCGAGACCTCCCAATTCTGGGCTCCACGATCGGCCGGGAGCACAGGCGGCTTGTGGCGGGTTCTCATCACCCCGACCACGAGCCCTGCCTCGGGGACCTCTACCTCGGCCCCTAACTGGTGGGGGAAACTGAGCTCCCTGTCCTTGATTCGACCCCAATGAGTTTCCCTGACTCCTGGTAGTCCGCCTGGCGTCCATCTAGTTAGAACCGCCTGCGAAACCAAGAGTTGGCACATCAGGTCGTATTCAAGGAGAGCTTACTAATGCCGCTTAATTTGGAAATTAAAAACGAAACATGCGCCTATTCTACTATCAGGCTACTAACATGCTTCCTAACAGGCTTTTCTTTTTCATAAATAAATAAATAAACTACTAAAGCAATAAAAGCTTACTGAACCGTGAAACGAGCTAACTGCTGATGATGATTGTACATGTCGTGACGATCTTCGGAAGACAACCTGCCGGCTCTGATACCAAATTGTAACACCCTAACTAACATAGGCGTATTACGTGATTTTTAAACATGCTGTGCAGCTCATTGCTAATCAACGAGGTTTACGGAAAACGTGATTCATTAAAATTTTTGCTTTTTAATTAAACTTATAAAATATTTATACAAAAGACTCGAGATCCCGATTACAAAATCATTTACAAAAGTTTACTGTTCATACAAAATAATTGCCGCCTAGCGAATAGTTACAAAAATTAGCCTTGCTGTCCCGATGATCGTACGCTCCAGGCCTAACCGCCCCGACATGTACAATCTTCTTAAGCTCGTTCACGGTCCATCAGCTTTAGCCTTGCCTTTACCTACACATAAACGTAGAACTATGAGTCGACAGACTCAGTAAGAAAAGCATAATAATATTCATACATAAAACCCGGTCATGATCAGACGCCCATATCCCTGATCATAACCCTAACTGCCGTGTCCAACACGATACTGAGTCCCCCTAACTGCCGTGTCCAACACGGTACTGAGTTCCCCTAACTGCCGTGTCCAACACGGTACGGAGTTCTGAACGTTCATAGGGACGGTACTATTGACAAGTAACAGCCTGATCGGTCGAACCGGTCATACTCCGGCTGCTGGTCATACTCCAGCCTGTACCGACGTGTTACAGTATCCGCCTGATCGGTCGAACCGGTCATACTCCGGCTGCTGGTCATACTCCAGCCTGTACCAACGGGATACGTCAATAGTACGGAACCACCAACCTAAGTGTCATCCTGATCGGTCGAACCGGTCATACTCCGGCTGCTGGTCATACTCCAGCTTTCGTACCAGAAGCGTGACGGGGTTGGATGGTTTGAAGCCAACATACATAACTAATGTAATCTAACGGGTTCCTACTTGCACGCTAAACATGTAATCTACATATGCATACTTGTTATACTAATCTTACGGATTCCGAATTCGGGTGTGCTTGGTCAACTTTATTTGGAACTTAACTGCGCGGCGGATTACAGGCTCCTAAACCATAAAAATCACAACACTATAAGTGACACGCTAAATCACTTCCCGGGGACTTAAACTAGGAACTAAAAGTTTCCCTATCGATAAAAAGGATGGAAATACCCCGAAAAACATAAAATCGAGGAAATCTAGGGTTCCTGAATTCCGGTTGCCCAACCGGAATTCCGGTTCTGGGAAATTTCAGAACCCCATCCGGAATTCCGGATGCACAACCGGAATTCCGGTTCCTCGCAGGCAGCAACATCAAAAATTCATAACTCAACCAAATCAACTCCAATTCACATGAAACCTTCCAGACCTGTTCTATATATCCCCTAGAACATTTCTAAAGCTTCAAAACCACCCAGATTGCACATAATCAAAAATCACCATTAAAGCTCAAGCTTTGAGTTCTAAACTCAAACTTGAGTAAACCTAGCTAACATGCAATCAAACCAACATAAATCTACTTAAACATGCATAATATAGCCTCTGAAAACAACTAAAAACATCAACAACATCACAGCAACAGATTCAAGACATTTCTTTCAAAAATCATATTTTTGAGCTAAAAATTCCAAACTTCAAACAAAGCAATTAACATGCATTACTAACAGCTTAAATAACTTCAAATTAACATGCTTACATCTCAGAAATTATCAACAAAACACAGCAGCAACAACATAGCAAAAATCAAGCATGCATTAAACTATTTCCATCCAAATTCAACAATTTTTTAAAAAGAGAAGAAGAAGGGCTAACCTAGCTTGAATTGAACCTGAAGGAGAGATGAAATCACAAGTAAAATTTCAAGAAAAGGGTCAGCTCCT
Organism: Cannabis sativa; assembly: GCF_029168945.1. Lineage (NCBI taxonomy): Eukaryota > Viridiplantae > Streptophyta > Magnoliopsida > Rosales > Cannabaceae > Cannabis > Cannabis sativa. The sequence goes on along the minus strand of NC_083602.1, from coordinate 45,955,462 downwards.
TGCTGCTCCAAGAGGGCCGAAAGTGAAGAGGAAAAAGAGAGAGCTTTTCCAAATTTTTTTCTAATTTTTTTCAAGTGTTGAAAATGTGAAGCTTTGAAGAGTAAAATGAAATAAAAGGGATTCTTTTCAGCCAACAAACAATTAAAATAAACATTTATTATTCAATTAATAAAATTACTAAAAGACAAAATATCATTGGGGCAAAAAGACCATTTTGCCCCTCCACACTAAAATAACATAAATAACACTAAAGGGGTATTTTTGGGGAATTCTAAATTCCCGGCCATTCCCGACATTCCCAATGTCTAATAAACCGTCCCAAACTACTAACATACTAAGTTGTGATTTCTACTGAGCCAAACACCGAGTTCCAAAATACCGGGCACCGGAAATGCAAAAATATGAAAACTACTGAATGACATAGAAATGCATCTCTGAATTCTATTATAACAGTATAATAAATTATTTAAATAGCTATAAATAATTTCATAATTAAACGTGATTAACTGCTAATTTCCAAATTAAACTAAGCGGTCTTTACACAAAGTGTGCCTGTGTGAGCCTATGTGTTTAATTTTATTATAGATGCATATAGGTTGTTGTTGCTAAGATAAATTATCATAGTTCTTGATAGAATTTATTTAGGCCCATTTAGTTTTTGGGCCTATTCAATTAATAACAGTTGTTCTTATTAAGGTTAAATTCCTCTCTTTTGGGCCTTGTGTGAGAGTTGGGAGCCATAGAAGTGGGTACGACATACTGAACCCAGCCCCCCCTCACATGAACCACCCCAATTGTGAAGGCCCATTTGCCTGATTTGAATGACTGTACTAGGTTAATTACACTAGTTTAACCTAATTAAAATTGATTAGCAACATAATTAATTTCATTTATTTTGAAATTAATTTAGAAAATCATAGTTTAAAGAATTTTATATTCTAAGCTAAACTATATGTATTTTCTTGTATTTAATTAAATATAGAATTATAACCATCTAGATTCTTTCTAAAGCTTAATTTAAATTTTTCATTAAATATTCTTATTTAAGTTGATATTTAGTTATCTACAACTAACCAACTTAAATTTGAATATCTTTTGAATTTAAAATTTCAAAATTAAGTTGAGGAATTTTAGGCATTGGTTATTAAGATTCTTTAGATATTTTTAAGTTAATATCTTTTCGAATATTAACTTAAAATGGAATATTTTAGATATATTTTAGGTTAATATCTTTTCGAATATTAACTTAAAATGGAATATCTTCAAATTAAGTGGTTATAACTTAATTTTAAATTTAATTAAATCTAATTTGAAAGATATTTAAGTTGATTTTTTAGATTCTTCTAAAACAACTTAAACAAGATATTTTCAAATTTGTTCCATTTATTATTCGAATTTATTTTTCGAAATTAATTAATAATTGAAAATTAATTAAAGTTGTTTTTTATTTAAACCAACTTTGATTTGTAATTTTTCATTATTATATTATGGAACTTGTTCGATATTTATTTAAATTTATTTTTCAAATTTAAATAATAATTGAAAATTAATTAAAGTTGATTTTTTTTTTATTTAAACCAACTTTAGTTTGTAACTTTTCATTATTATAATATCGAATTAAAATGATTATACAAAATACATATAATATTTTTAAATAATGAGCTTTTAATCAAAAGACATTCGATCTCCATTGTGGGTTTTACATCGCGTTTGTTTTAGTGAGTAATCCTCCCTAATGGAGGAACGTTCATTAGCAATTTTGCACCGTTTAACCTCGCATGATAAGTAGTTTGTAAGTGTTTTGTATGGTATAGATCACCCTAATGGTGGTGACCATACTTGACTTGCAAGTTATGAAACAATGGTGGAAGCTCATAAGATAGAATTGCCTTGACTCTCGCCTAAACGGGACAACGCTGAATTCCAATCTTGATCGAATAAAAGGTTGCTAGAATGGTTATCATTTTAGATGAGCTGACAACTCTATTCAATGGATGATGCTTTGACTCTCGCCTAAATGGGACACTGTATCATTTTGTTGAAATACCTTGGAAAATAAACTATGTTAGATTTAGTATTTCTATAACATATGTCATTACTTGTTATTTTCTAAATGGTGTATGAATTTATGAGCCAAAACCTTACTTCTGTTTTATTGATGTGTTGTAGTGTCATTATGAATAACCCTCACCCCGATCCTCTACTAGTTACTATCTTAGCAAAAGAACTCTATAGTGTGAAAATGCATCCTGGTAGTTGCATTAACTCGCACCTGTTGATGATGAATCTGAAGTTCCAAAAGGCAAATCTACTAGGAATTGATTTATCAAGAGAACAATGGGTCCAACTTATCCTTAATAGTCTTCCTCCGGAGTATAATGAATTTGTTATCTCTTACATGATCAACAATTCTAACTCCTCCGACATGGATAAGCTCGAAGCAGAATTACGAGCCCATGAACGGAACTTGATTGCAATGGGTCCCCCTGGGTTTGCAATCAATAATCGAAGGAAAAGGACTAGGTATGAAGGATCTAGCAAAACTGCTTCTTCAAGTACAATTATCAGACATAATCTTCTATGTTCGAATTGTAATGAAAAGGGACATCATGAAGAACGATGTCCCAGGCTTCTAAACAATTCAAACGAAGGTAATGCTTTTGTCTTTGAATCATGTGTTTTAGAGAACGACAAATCCATCTGGATTGTTGATTCTGGGTCTACTAACCATGTATGTGCTTCACTGCAGTTGCTTGAAACTTGGGAAAATCTGCTTCCAGGAGAGTTAAAGCTTAATGTTGGCAATGGCGAATTAGTATCTGTCAAAGCTAGAGGAAAAGCCCGCATCAAGTTTCAACAATGATTTTTAATTTTAGAAAATGTTTTATTTATTCCAAACTTTAGTAGAAACTTGATTAGTGTCTCATGTTTGCAAACACAATCTTATATATTGAATTTTTCGAGTACAAATTGTTCAATTTCTCGTAATGGATTTCAAATATGTGTTGCTATAATGGAACAAGGGCTTTATGTTTTAAGACCGAGTACTCAAATCTCACTAAATAGTGAACTTTTCAGTGTAGCTAGACCTAGAAACCTAAAAAGAAAAGAGATTGATAATGATGATCAAACTTATCTATGGCATTTACGTTTAGGTCATATAGGCTTTGATAGACTCAATAGGCTCACCAAAGAAGGTCCATTGAAAAATGTCGTCTTAGGTGAACTGCGAGTATGCGAGTCCTGCCTAGAAGGAAAAATGACTAAACGTTCTTTCTCTGCAAAGCGAGAGCGTGCCAAAATCCCTCTAGGGTTAGTGCATTCCGATGTCTGCAGACCTTTGAATGTCAAAGCCCGAGGTGGTTATGAGTATTTTTTCACTTTCATTGACGATTTCTCTAGATATAGTTTTCTTTACCTAATGCAAAAGAAATCTGAAACGTTTGAAAAGTTTCAGGAGTTTCATGCTTTGGCCCAAAACCAATTAGGTAAATCATTAAAGATCTTGCGAACTGATAGGGGTGGAGAATATATGGATATGCAGTTCAAAGATCATTTAATTGAACTTGGAATTGAATCCCAATACATTGCCCCAGCCACTCCACAACAAAATGGAGTTGCAGAAAGAAGAAATCGCACTCTTTTGGAAATGGTTAGGTCTATCTTTGAGTTATTCAACTCTGTCTACGTCCTTCTGGGGATATGCTATACAGATGGCAAATGACATTCTAAATGTTGTTCCATCTAAAGCAGTCCCTAAGACACCCGTCGAACTTTGGAATGGTCGAACACCTAGTTTACGCCATTACAGAATTTGGGGGTGCCCTGCTCATGTCTTAAGAAAGAAAGAAGGCAAACTTGAATCACGTACCGAAGTATGCATGTTTGTCGGAAATTCTAAAGAGACTAGGGGTGGACTATTTTATAGTCACAAGGATAACAAAGTGTTTGTTTCTACAAATGCTACTTTCCTTGAAGAGAACTATATTAAAGACTACAAACCGAAAAGTAAAGTTGTTCTAGAGGAATTGCTATCAGATATAAGTCCTTCCAATGTTCCGTCTTCTTCCACTCGTGAAGAAGACAATCCCACTCCCTCAGTTGAACAAACTGAGAAATCTACTACTAAAGTTTCTGTTCAGAAGACAACCGTACCTCGTCGTAGTGGGAGGGTTTCAACAAAACCTGCTCGTTATGGCTTGGATGGTGAAATCAATATGGTCGTAGGTGACGGTATTGATGACGATCCATTAACCTATAAACAGGCAATGGCTAGTCCGCAACGGAAACGATGGTCAGCCGGCATGGATTCAGAAATGGATTCCATGACAAAGAACAAAGTCTGGGAATATGTAGATGCACCTGACAACTATCATCTGATAGGATGCAAGTGGGTTTACAAGAAGAAAAGATGAGCTGGAGGCGAAGTCGAAACTTTTAAACCTAGACTTGTAGCCAAGGGTTATACCCAAAGAGAAGGTGTGGACTATGAGGAAACTTTTAGTCCTGTTGCCATGCTCAAATCCATCCGAATTCTTCTCTCCATAAATTTCTTTGCTTTCGATTATGAAACGGCGAGATGGATGTCAAGACCGCCTTCCTTAATGGGGTACTTGAAGAAACCATCTATATGGAGCAACCAGAAGGTTATGTTCTTCAAGGCGGGGAAAAGAAAGTTTGCAAGTTAAACAGGTCTATCTATGGACTAAAGCAAGCTTCTCGCTCATGGAACAAGAGGTTTGATGAAATCATCAAGACCTACGGCTTTCTTCAGAATGAAGATGAACCTTGTGTTTACCAACTCAAGGAAGACCAAATAGTAGTATTCCTGGTCCTTTATGTTGATGACATTTTGATCATTGGAAACAATGTCAAGAAAATGACTCACATCAAGGAATGGCTCAACACTCAATTCGATATGAAAGATTTGGGTGAAGCAGCCTATGTTCTTGGTATTCAGATTATCAGAAACCGGAAGAACAGATCTCTTGCTCTCTCTCAAACAACCTACATAGACAAAGTCTTAGAGAGATTCTCCATGAACAACACCAATGGGGCAAACATGCCTTCTAGATATGGTTTTCGTCTATCTAAGGAACAGTCACCGACTGATCCTCAAGAGATAGAGGACATGGCGAAAATTCCCTATGCCTCTGTAGTTGGAAGTCTAATGTATGCAATGTTATGCACTAGACCTGACATCTGTTATGCTGTTGGAATCGTGAGCAGGTATCAGTCTAATCCAGGACAAGAACATTGGAATGCAGTTAAGTATATTCTGAAATACTTAAAGAGTACAAGGAATCTTGTGTTAGTCTACAAGGGTGGTGCTTTAAATCCCATAGGCTACACTGATTCAGATTTCCAGGCAAGTCTTGAAGACAGGAAATCTACATCTGGGATGGTGTTTACTCTTGGGAGTGGAGCAGTGGTTTGGAGAAGTTTTAAACAAACCGCGATATCGGACTCAACTATGGAAGCTGAATACATAGCAGCAGCCGAAGCTGCTAAAGAACTTGTCTGGCTAAGAAAGTTCTTCACCAGCATAGGAGTTGTTCCTGGAATGGAAAAGCCTCTGGTACTACTCTGTGATAACAATGGAGCAATAGCAAACAGTAAAGAACCTCGAAGCCACAAGAGAAGCAAACACATTGAAAGGAAGTATCACATTATCAGAGAATACGTGGCAAGAGGGGATGTACTAGTTGAGAAAGTTGACACAGAGGACAACCTAGCTGATCCATTTACCAAAGTCTTGGCCGTAACAGCCTTTGAAAAGCACCGTCAGAATTTAGGATTAATTGATATGTACTAATTAGTTTTATATTAGTGCAAGTGGGAGTTTGTTAGGTTTTATGCCCTAAATAAAACTCCATTTCAATGTAATCTATTTTATTCAACATCAATAATGAAACCGAAGTATTTTTCATTCATTTGTGTATGTTTTGGTTCAATTTATCAATTGCTTGTCTATTTGATTTATAAATTCATCTTAAACCCTTTTCACATACTTGATCATGTTTATTGTGCTGTCATCATATTGGAAAGTAAACATGACTATGTGAATAAAGTTTCCTAGATTTATCAGACACAGGGTTTTACTGATATGATAATCTACAACAAGAGTTTACTTGTATTTGGAGAAATACTATGTTCTTTCCAGAACAGTGGTTAAAGTAAAGCTCAGGTTGGATGCATGGAGTATGCATCGGAAGGGACCGATATTGAACTTTGACTTAGATTTAATTAAACTTACCGTAAAAACTATTCAAGTCAATATCGCCAAGTTGATCCTAGATCAAATGATCTTAATCCTGTTATGATTAGGCTCAATCTTGAAAGGCTATTCGTGTTCCTTGAATTGTTAGTTAAGCCTACTTTTAGGTCAGGGTGATACGTACTTTTTGGGAACACGGTAGTGCAATTGAGTGGGAGCGCTAGCATAAACATGGAATCTATAGCTTCTATTTGGCGAATAGTAAGCAAAGGATGATCTCCTTCGAGCTTAACCAAACGAAAATAAATGGTGGAGATCTCATTTCACATAAGCTGAAATATCATTTATACGGGGTCAAGTGTTTTAAGGATAAAATACATAGTAGGGTGTTACGGTAATCTAATCCTTTTACTGTGTAGATCATTCATATAGAGGATCATTGATCAAATTAGGATTATAACAATGGATAACTAATGATGTGTCTATATGGTGGAACATATAGAGCATTCTATATACTGAGAGTGCAATTCTAAGTTCTATGCGTGGATTCAACGAAGAATTAATAAGTTAGTGAATTTTAGTGCTAAATTCTTGATCTACTTATTGGAAGCTCGGTTATATAGACCCATGGTCCACCCACTAGTTGAGATAATATTGTTTGTAAGACTCATGTAATTGGTTTTGATTAATCAATTATAATTCACAAATTAGACTATGTCTATTTGTGAAATTTTCACTAAGTAAGGGCGAAATTGTAAAGAAAGAGTTAATAGGGGTATATTTGTTAATTATGATACTTTGTATGGTTCAATTAATAAATATGATAAATGACAATATTATTTAATAATTATTTATAATTATTAAATAGTTAGAATTGGCATTTAAATGGTTGAATTAGGAAATTGGCATTTTTGAGAAAATCAGATACAAAAGGTGTTAAAATTGCAAAATTGCAAAAAGCAAGGCCCAATCCACTAAGCCATGGCCGGCCACCTTTGTAGGCTTTTTAAGTTGATATTTTCATTATTTTAATGCCAAATAATTCAAACCTAACCCTAGTGGAATGCTATAAATAGATAGTGAAGGCTTTAGGAAAATAACACTTCACATCAGAAAAACCTGAGCCTCCTATCTCTCTTCTCTAGCCGCCACTCTCTCTCTCTCTTCTTCCTTCATATTTCGAACCTATCTTAGTGATTAGAGTAGTGCCGACACACAGCAAGTAATACCTCAATCATAGTGAGGAAGATCGTGAAGAAAGATCATCAACAAAGGAGATTCAGCATCAAGGATTCAGAGAAAGAGATCGAGGTTCAGATCTTGATAATACTCTGCTACAGAAAGGATTCAAGGGTTAGAGATCTGAACGGAAGGAGTCATTTAATTCTGCTGCACCCAATGTAAGGTTTCTTAAACTTTATATGTGTTTAATTTATCGTTTTAGAAAGTTCTTATTTAGGATGTTAATAAACATACTTGTGAGTAGATCTAAGATCCTGGTAAAATAATTTCCAACAATTGCAACTTAGTTAAGATATTACAAACTTACCGTTATATCTTTCCAAGTCAATATCAGTAGTTGATCTTAAGATTAAAAGAATTTAAATCTTGATATGCTTAGGCTCAACTCAGGAGTACTATTCATGTTCTTTGATTTATTAGTTAAGCCTACTTTTGGGTCAGGGTGATACGTATATTTTGGGAACATGATAGTATGATTGAGTGGGAGTGCTGAACATAAATATGGAATCTATAGCTTCTACTGGTGTATAGAAGTCAAGTGATGATTTCCTTCGAGCTTAGCAAATAGAAGTGAATGGATGAGCTCTTGTTTAAGTGACTAATTCTTAGATCACTAAACACCATTTACAGGTAGCTAAGTGTTTTAAGGGGCAAAATACATTGAGGGGTGAGAACGGTAAAATTATCCCATCTCGATGTAGATCATCTATATAGAGGATCTTTGATGACAATAAGATTATAACAATGGTTAAATAAGATAGCATATCTATATCGTGGAACATATAATATGCTCTATATAAGTCTGAGAGTGCAATTCTAAGTTCTAAGAGTGGATTCAACGAAGAATTAATAAGTAGGAATTTACTTAGTAAATTCGGTTCACTTATTGGAAGCTCAGCATATAGATCCATGGTCCCCATTCTAGTTGAGAACATACTGCTTGTAAGACTTAATAATTGATTCTTGATTGGTCAATTATAATTCTAAAGTTAGACTATGTCTAATTTGTGAATTTTCACTAAGCAATGACAAAATTGTAAAGAAAAGAGATTCTAGGTTTATTTATTTATTAATAGACTTTATATGTCTAGTTAATAATTAAATTAAATGACAATATTATTTAATAATCTATTTTAGTTATTAAATAATTAGTTTTGGCATTTAAAAGGTTAGAATTGGAAAATTGGCGTTTTTGAGAAAATAGAAATAAAATTTGTGAAAACTGCAAAATCAAGTGGGGCCCATTCTCTACACCTTGGCTGGCCACTTTATGTGGAATTTCAAATTGATATTTTTATTATTTTAATGCCAAATAATTCCTAACCTAAACCTAGTAGTTGCCTATAAATAGAAAGTGATGGCTCAGTCAAAATACATAAGTTTTCATTATTCTTCTGACGAAAAATTCTCTCTTCAAAAAACTGAGCCTTCCCTTTTTTATTCCTTGGCCGAACCTCTCTCTCTCTTTTCTTCTTCTAAATTTCGAACTTAGTGATAGAGTAAGTGCCCACACACAGCAAGTGGTAACTCAATCATAGATTGGAAGACTATCAAGGATCAAACTCAAAGAGAAGGACATTCGGGCTCAGATCTTGATAATACTCTGCGACAGAAAGGATACAAGGGTTAGAGATCTGAGTGGAAGGAGACATTAGTTCTGCTGCATCAATGTAAGGTTTTCTTAACTTTATATGTGTTTATTTTATCGTTTTAGAAAGTTCATATTTAGGGTGTTAAACAACATACTTGTGAGTAGATCTAAGATCCTGGTTAAATAATATCCAACAACTGGCCTCAGAGCCATGGTAATTGATTTTCTTACAAGAAATTTGGACTTTAAAACGATTGTTTGTTATTTGGATGGTTTCATGTTGTATTGAGTGTTATATGATAATTGATTGATGTTTGTGAATTTTCGTGAAAAATAATTGAAATTTTGTTTCTGGAATTATTTTTATTGGATAGTATGGAAAAAATTAAGCAAGTTACTTTTTTACAGATAGGGATGCTGCACACACCCACGCGCGCGGACAGAGTGCATTCAGACAAGCAGCTCGCCCAGCGCCTGTCTGAAGCCTCATACGCGTGCAGAAATCCTGCGCATTCCCCTTTGCGCCGAGGTTTCTCGGCAGGCATGCCCCATTGGGCGCGCGGACGTGTATGCTATGCATACCGTCCGTACAGCTCGTAATTTTTTCGTTTTTCTTCATTTTTTCATGCTTTTTCATGGATTTAACTTCCGATTTTTCGTGTAGTTTTGTATTTAAACATTTACTATTCCTATTTCAATTCTAATTATCATAATTAAATTATTTAATATTTTTTTTAATTTAATTCATGATATTAGTGTAATTTGAATTTGAAAATAGTATATATCTATCTTTTTTGCTTAATTATCTATCTTATTTTTAAATTTGATTATATCTTATCTTATTTTTAAATTTAAGGTTAGATATTAAATTTTTTTAAATTAATTTTTTTTAAATAATTTGACCTTATTTAAATTTAAAATAAGATAACTATAATCATGATATTTTAAATAGATGTAAGATATTTTGCTAACTTTTAAATTTTGTTATTTTATTTATTTAAATTAAATTTAAAATCTGAAAAAGATATTTATTTATCCTTTTTCTAATTTTTATTTATAAAATAACATTTAATTTTTAAAAGTAGTTAGCAAATTTTGAAATGATATTTAGGTTAGTTGAAACCTAATTTTTTCAAAATTGTAGGTTTAATTTTAAATATTATTTTATTATTATTTTCGAAAATAAATAAATATTTTTTTTTATTTTTCCGAAAAATTAAATATTAATTTTATTTATTTATTTAATTATTTTATTTTTGAAATTTATTTATTTAAAATTAAATAAATCCTACTTCCAACTATCCAGCTAACATTGTTGCAGGAGTATGTGGTTTTAGCTTGTTTGAAAGTTTTCAAAACCTATTATTGCTTGATTGCAAACAGCCATGGTTAACTTGTTGACAGATCCAATGATTTGATTTTAACTCATGGCTCTCTTGGTCAAGTAAATAATTTGTAACAGGTAAATTTTACAATCTTCTTTCATCTGTGTATGTCCTAGCAACATGATAGGATCCATCCAAATGTGTGCCTGTGTGAGCCTATATGTTTATTTTATTATATAGATGCATATGGGTTGTTGCTAAATAAAATGTCACACCATGATAGATTTTATTTAGGTCCATTTAGTTTTTGGACCTATTCAATTAATAATAGTTATTTCTTTTAAGGTTAAATTCCTCTCTTTTGGGCCTTGTGTGAGAGTTGGGAGCCATAGAAGTGGGTACGACATACTGAACCCAACACCCCCTCACATGAACTACCCCAATTGTGAAGGCCCATTTGCCTGATTTGAATAACTGTACTAGGTTAATTATATTAGTTTGACCTAATAAAATTGAATTAGCAACATAATTAACTTTTAAAATATATGAAATTTATTTTCATTTTAATATTTTAAAGTTAATTTTTAAGAAAAACACTTTTAGTTTTAGATATTATTTCTAGACAAACTATTTGTATTTTTCTTGTATTTAATTAAATAAAGAATTTTAACTAACTAGATTCTTTTTGGAACTTATTTGATTAAATATACTTATTTAAGTTATAAATTAGTTATATTAACTGATTTTTAATATCTAACTTAAATTTGAATATTTTATTTAAATTTAAAATTAAGTTGAGGAATCCCAGGCATTAGTTATTAAAGATTCTTAAGATATTTTTTAAGTTAGTTTTTAAACTTAAAATGGAATATTTTTCAAATTAAGTGGTTACAACTTAATTATTGATATTTAATTAAATTTAAATTTGAAAATATTAAAGTTTTAGATTTTTCTATACAACTTAAATTAAATATTTTTTTCAAATTTTTTGTTGAAAAGATACTTAATTAAATAAGATATTTTCTAGATAGTTATTTCTAGACTAATTATTATTTCTAATATTTAAATAGGAAAATATTATACATTGTGAAATTAATTATTTAAATAATTAATTTTGGTACAATTTTATTTAAGTATATTTTTCCTAGTATTAAACTAGAGATTAATAATTAAGCTTTCACTACAATTAATTATTTATTTCTTGAATTTAATACATTTAATTAAATTGAAAATTAAATATCTAAGTTGATTTTCATCATGATACTTAAATATTTATTTTTCATGACACTTAATTAAATAGAAAATTATTTTTAGGTTGAAATTAATTTTTTTTAACTTAAATTTAAATAATTTTCAAAATATATTTTTCTTTATTTTATTAATCAATTTCGAAAACTGCATTTTATTTATGCAATATTTTTAATTTTTTTTTTTGAAAAATAGATTAAGTTGTAAATTAATTATTTATTTTAATTAATTCTTGGACCAACTTAAATCAATGATTTTTTCATCTATTGATTAATTTAAAATAAATGAATTTAAATATATTATTAGAAATTGAATTAATTAGTCATAAGGAAAATCTAGATAGGTGATATTTTTGCTTGAAGTATTTTTTCTAAGTATTTATTATTAGTATTTTCGAAAATTTGTATAGTTTTATACTTTATTTTTCGAATACAATAAATATATTCTTATGGAAATTTTTAAGTTGCTAATTAATTTAAATTAATACAACTTAAATTAATTTCCTTAATATTTATATTTAAAATTACTACTAAGATGGAAATAATTTATTTTATTTCAATCACCATCTAAGTATAATTTTATAAATATTATATTAAATTCTTATTTTGAATTCTAATTCTAAATTCGAATTTAGTGAATATATTTATTAGAATAATAAAAAAATACATTTTAAAGAATGAGCTTTATTATTATTAAGATATTCGATCTCCATTGTTGGTTTTACATCGCGTTTGTTTTAGTGAGTAATCCTCCCTAATGGAGGAACGTTCATTAGCAATTTCGCACCGTTTAATCTCGAAAGATAAGTAGTTTGTAAGTGTTTTTGCAAATTGCGAAACAATGGTAGAAGCTCATAAGATAGAATAGCCTTGACTCTCGCCTAAACGGGACAACGCTGGATTCCAATCTTGATCGAATAAAAGGTTGCTAGAATGTTTAACATTTTAGATGAGCTGACAACTCTATTCAATAGATGGTAGCTTTGACCCTCGCCTAAACGGGACACTGATATCAGTTTGTTGAAAAACCTTGGAAATTATTTAGGATTGATTTTTTTTTTTTGTATTTTCTCATATCATTCCTACTTGCTATGTGCTTATAATTTCTGAATTGATTTTGTGTTAAACCATTATTGATTTCTATTTGTTGATTTCTATTATTTTGTAGTATCTTGTATTATCATGATGAATTCCATGTTATCACTGTTGACTGAAAATAAGCTACATGGATCTAACTTTCCCAAATGGAATGAGAACATTAACATTGCTCTCATAGGAGAAAGTGCCTTGTTTGTTTTAACTGAGCCGTCACCTGAAGTGCCTGGGGATAATGCATCCAAAGCTGTGAAAGAAAAGTATGAGCGTTGGCAGAAAGCAAATGACAAAGCTCTATACTTTATGCTTTCCAGCATGGTTGACACCCTCAAAACTCGGTTTTCTAAAACCGAAAAGGCTGCTGAAGTAATGACGAAGTTAAATGAGCTATTCGGTAGGGCATCACTTCAGTCTCGTTTTGACGCGACTAAGAAGTACATCAATGCACGGATGGAACCCCATCAAAACGTGCGTGATCATGTTCTCCTCATGGCAAGTTATTTCCAAGAAGCCCATGGTGCTAAAATGGATCACACTACTGAAGTAAGCCTTATCTTGAATAGTCTGACTCCAACATTTCTGCCCTACACATCAAATTATGTCATGAATAAGAAGGACATAGACTTTCATGAGTTAGTCAATGACCTTCAAAGTTATGAAAATTTGATTGGAGGACCCAAGAAGAAAGGGAGTAAACCTCACAATTCTAGGAATGGTAATGGGACGGTAAAACCTGAAGCAAATATTGCATCTGCTTCAAAACCCAAATCGAAGAAGAAGTGGAAGAACACCAAGAAGCGTGCAAAAGTCATGAAAAACAAAAAGGTTGTTGCTTCTGGTGATGCTACACTTAAAGGAAAGTGTTTCTACTGCAATGAGAAAGGTCATTGGAAACCCCAATGTCCTAAACTTCTTGCAAAGAAACAAGGTATTTCTATTTATAAACTTTAAGAGTTTTAGTGAATTATTATCCAATTGGATTTATGATTCTGGACTAACTTTGTTTATTTGTTTTCTTCTTCTTCTTATAGGCCAAGCTACTTGAACTCAGATGAGTTGGATCGGAAAGCTGGACCAAGGGTGAAATCGTCCAGATGAAGATGAAGCTCTTCTATCTATTTTTGAATTAATTGTTTTAGTTTAAAGACAATTTGGATTTCGAATTTTAGTTAGGGATTTTTATCCCTATTTTTCTCATATTGTTGCAATATTATTTTTATTTATTATTAATAAAGTTTCTTTTATTTTCAAACCAATTGCAATTAGTGAGATTGAGCTTCATTTACTTTATCTTAAACCACAATTACCACATTATATTTATATGTTTGTATGTGTAAGCGTTTTTATTATTGATGCAAATTCTATAATATTTACAACTCTTCATAGAGTTATATTAAATAAACACTAGAAACTATTTCTATGTTTATTAATAATTGTTAATTCTAATACAATTATTAAGAATTTGTTTAATAAAAGGATCTTTTGATCTGATAGGGGTGGAGAAAAGTTAAGAAAACTATGCAGTTCAATGATCTTTTATATCTAATGAACTCTGGATAGTATTCAACTCCACATAAACCCTATCACACTTAGAGAATCATGATCTTTACAACCTTTAGGGGTAGATCATAATCTCTATATACTTAGGGGTGGAGTTTATCCACAATACCCTATATGTATATACTTAGGGGTGGAGTCTATTCCACATTACCCTATGTAACACATATTTTCTTTAAACATGGAAGTAATATAATGACTTAGCTATTATCAATATAAATCCTTGATCTTGATTGTATGTTCCAATTTAGTTTTACTATTGTAGTAAAAGTTTGATACCTATGAAAGTTCTTTGATAAAGTTTCACACTACCTTAATTGAGTGGGAGAATTTTAAAATTCTATACCCATCTTCATTAGGTTGACACTTGTGATAGATACTTAAGAACACTACTGAAAAGCAAATCTAACCATTCACATGGATAGATATAACTTATCAGAATTGTGAGAATAAGATAAAGAACTCTAATTCAGTATATTCGAATGACTTGAACCTAGAATTCTTAATCCTCATAAAATTTTATGGTATCTTAATTTTGATTACTTAATCTCTAGCATGTATTTTTCACTTCAAATACTAGTCTGCTATGTTGATAACTTAGTCTTGACTTAAAGTTTCAGACTAATACAAAAGTCACAACTAGATAACTCTCCAAACTATAAAGAGGTTAAAAGTATTATTTAACCAGACATCTGCTATTGAGTGGGAGCTATCTGAGATGTAATCAAATAAGGAACATTAGAAGATATTCAAGAAAGATTTATGAAAGTGATCTATATGTTAGATAGTAAGGAACTGTGTATCAGTTATCCTTGTATCTCACCAACTCATTCGAAATTTTGAGATGGTACTTACTTTGGGGGTGGAGGAGTTATTCTATAATAATTCAAGCTCTACCAGAGAAGACTTATAACTTTGTAAATTCGAAAATACCAGAAAGTTATATTACTGAAGAAAAGTCTACAATGTATTATCTCAATTTCATATTTTAAAATATGAGAGATATGTCTTCTATTTATTCAGATGTACTTTTAAACAGTAAAGATTTCAGTATCCCTTGATGAGTAAAGCATATAGTAAAGGATGTTTCATAAGTGTATTTATGAACTAGTTTCCAGAAGTTTGGGTGGATTCAAATATACTACACTTGATCTGAAGATCAAGACATCAGATTGACCTATTTGCATACTTTGTTTTATATTAGTGCAAGTGGGAGTTTGTTGGGTTTTATGCCCTAAATAAAACTCTTTACAATCTGATTAGTTATCAATATAAGAAATTTGAAGTGATTTATGTTTGCATGAATTTTACATGCTAATGGTTTAACATGTTTATTACATTTACACACAAAATCAGTTAAATCCAGATCATATGTTTATTCACAATTACAGTATCGTCAACACAGTGGAATGTGATTGTGATCATATGAATCAAAAGACTAAGTCCCTGTTTCATCAGTGTTTGGATTTACACTAATGTGATAATCAACGATGATGTGTACTTACACTTGGAGTAAGTGTTATGTTCTTTCCAGGACATTAGTAAAGTATACTAGTTTCGAATGTATGGAGTATACATTGGACTGGACCGATATTGCAACTTAGTTAAGATATTACAAACTTACTGTTATATCTTTCCAAGTCAATATCAGTAGTTCATCTTAAGATTAAAAGAATCTAAATCCTGATATGCTTAGGCTCAACTCAGGAGTACTATTCATGTTCTTTGATTTATTAGTTAAGCCTACTTTTGGGTCAGGGCGATACGTATATTTTGGGAACATGATAGTATGATTGAGTGGGAGTGCTGAACATAAATATGGAATCTATAGCATCTACTGGTGTATAGAAGTCAAGTGATGATTCCCTTCGAGCTTAGAAAATAGAAGTAAATGGATGAGCTCTTGTTTAAGTGACTAATTCTTAGATCACTAAACACCATTTACAGGTAGCTAAGTGTTTTAAGGGGCAAAATACATTGAGGGGTGAGAACGGTAAAATTATCCCATCTCGATTTAGATCATCTATATAGAGGATCTTTGATGACAATAAGATTATAACAATGGTTAAATGAGATAGCATATCTATATCGTGGAACATATAATATGCTCTATATAAGTCTGAGAGTGCAATTCTAAGTTCTAAGAGTGGATTCAACGAAGAATTAGTAAGTAGGAATTTACTTAGTAAATTCGGTTCACTTATTGGAAGCTCAGCATATAGATCCATTGTCCCCATTCTAGTTGAGAACATACTCCTTGTAAGACTCAATAATTGATTCGTGATTGGTCAATTATAATTCTAAAGTTAGACTATGTCTAATTTGTGAATTTTCACTAAGCAAGGGCGAAATTGTAAAGAAAAGAAATTCTAGGTTTATTTATTTATTAATAGACTTTATATGTCTAGTTAATAATTAAATTAAATGAAAATATTATTTAATAATCTATTTTAGTTATTAAATAATTAGTTTTGGCATTTAAAATGTTAGAATTGGAAAATTGGCGTTTTTGAGAAAATAGAAATAAAATTTGTGAAAACTGCAAAATCAAGTGGGGCCCATTCTCTACACCTTGGCCGGCCTTTATATGTGGAATTTCAAATTGATATTTTCATTATTTTAATGCCAAATAATTCCTAACCTAATCTAGTAGGTGCCTATCAATAGAAAGTGATGGCTCAGTCAAAATACATAAGTTTTCATTATTCTTCTGACAGAAAATTCTCTCTTCAGAAAACTGAGCCTTCCCTTTTCTATTCCTTGGCCGAACCTGTCTCTCTCTCTTTTCTTCTTCTAAATTTCGAACTTACTGATAGAGTAAGTGCCCACACACAGCAAGTGGTAACTCAATCATAGATTGGAAGACTGTGAAGGATCAAACTCAAAGAGAAGGACATTCGGGCTCAGATCTTGATAATACTCTGCGACAGAAAGGATACAAGGGTTAGAGATCTGATTGGAAGGAGACATTAATTCCGCTGCATCAATGTAAGGTTTTCTTAACTTTATATGTGTTTTTTTTATCGTTTTAGAAAGTTCATATTTAGGGTTTTAAACAACATACTTGTTAGTAGATCTAAGATCCTGGTTTAATAATATCCAACATATAAAACTACCAGGATCCTTCAGTGGCGCCGCATCCTTTGGTGGGAGCTACAGTTTCAAACTCCCCCAACCACCTTTTCTTCGTCAAAATATCTTTTAAGAACTTGACATAATTCGACATTTGCTCCAATGCTTCCACCAAGGGAATATTTATATGGAGCTGCTTCAACACATCTAAAAACTTCTTGAATTGCCCATCTTGCTGCTGTTTTCAAAATCTTTAAGGAAATGGAAGGGGTGGTTTAGGACTAGAACATACTGGTGCGGATTGCTGACTGTCAGGTTGCTGACCCTTTGCTGTATCAACTGGGCTGGTATCAGCAATTTCTTGGGCAATTTTGTTACTCAATTTTTTGTCGATTTGGATTGAAGTGGGCGCCCGACTACCCTTTATTTCCTCCTCAGAATTTTTCAAATGCTTGCCACTCCTTAGTTGAATGGATTTGCATTGTTCCTTCCCATCCCTCCTTTGATTTTCCGTGTCGCTAGGCAAAGAACCTTGCGGCCTAGCTTTTAATTCATTAGCCAAATGCCCAAGTTGCAACTCAAGGTTTCAAAGAGAGGCAGCTTGACTTTGTATCACCGCATCATTTTTGGCCATATAATCCCGCATTAGACTCTCCAAAGAACTCGGTTCGGAATTTTGAGCATGTTGTGAATGTCGCGGTTGTTGTGAAAAACCCGGTGGGTATGCTTGTCTTCCTTGGACTGGTGCGGTGCTTGAGGTTGCTCCTTGACCCCCCAAGACAAATTAGGACGATTCTTCCATGCTTGATTGTAAGAATTTGAGAATGTCCCATTATTATGTTAAAATTCTAATTTCCCATGTAACAAACGGACTCCGGATTAGAGGGACACTTCTCAAACACATGCCCTTCTCCACAAAACACACATGAGACATCATCACTTTGAATGGCAGCAACTGGTTGAATATTTTTAGAGTTCCCAATGCTCAAATTCTTCAAAACATTCGTCATGGAAGCCATTTGAGCTGTCAAAGCCGTTATTGCATCTACCTCAAGAACCCCCGCCACTTTTCTACTTGCTGGAGCTCTTGTGTTGGACCATTGGTAGTTGTTACTTGCAATGGTCTCCAAAATCTCAAATGCTTCGTTGTAAGACTTCGACAAAATAGCACCATTGGCCGATGCATCTAGCACCATTCAAGAAGCTGCATTCAAGACATAATAAAAAGTCTCCATTTGTATACAATGTGGAATGCCATAATGTGGACACTTTTGCAAAAGTTCCTTAAACCTCTCCCATGCATCACTTGTAGACTCATCTTCAAGTTGCTGAAAAGATATTATCTCACTTCTGAATTTTGCATTTGTAGTAGGAGGAAAGTATTTTCTCAGAAACTTCTCAGGAAGATCATTCCAATTGGTGACAGAATCAGGAGGCAAAGTGTTGAGCCATGATCTAGCTTGGTCTCGCAGTGAGAATGGGAATAGCTTCAACCTTAACACCTCTCCACTCACTCCTTGGATCTTGAAAGAATCACTCAGCTCCAAGAATGAACGGAGATGGAGGTGAGGATCCTCAGTTGGTATCCCGCTGAATTGCCCCACATTTCTTTGATTACTCACGATGCGGAAGCTGAATTCACTAAGTGTTGATGGCTCTGCGTGGATTGCTGATCGCTTTGCTCCAGGTAGGCCTGCAAGGCATCCTGCTTGGACTATACCCTCCGTGTAGATACTCAAGGTTGATTCCACATCAGTGAAGGATTGGCTGTCGAACTGCTTGCGATTGTCTGAAACTATCTTGTACGGCAGTCCGAACCAGCAGATTATGTTCTTCACAATAAAGTCTTGAACTTTCTTTGATGTAATGGTTGCGAGTGGTTCGACTTTTGTCCACTTAGTAAAGTAATCAACTGCTACCACTGCATATTGCACTCCTCCCTTGCCCTTGGGTAATTGTCCGATCAGGTCGATTCCCCAAATGGCAAAGGGCCACAGACTTTGCATCTGAGTCAACTCGTTAGGTGGAGCTCGAGGTATCTTTGAAAATCTCTGGCATTTGTCACATTTCTTAACATAGGCTTTTGAATCTTCAATCATCGTTGGCCAAAAATAACCTTGCCTTAGAATTTTCTTAGATAAGCTTTGCCCGACGACATGATTCCAAAAAATCCATCGTGCACTTCAAATAGGATTCGTGCAACTTCTTCTTGAGTAACATATCTGACCCTGGTCAGTCTTGACATACTTCTGCAAGTGTGGGTTGTTTTTCCTTATCAGGAATTCAATTTCCCGCTTCAGGTTGTTGCATTCATTAGTGTCATGGCCATAATTTTCGTGGAATCGACAAAACTTTTTCATGTCCCTCTTGCTGACATCTTTCTTCATGGGCCTGCGTTTCTTATATGGGGCCAACGACTGAGTTTCCATGTAAATACTTTCTATGTCTTCAGTCAAGATAGTGAATGCAGTATACTTTGCTTGATTCTCCCGGGGAGCTTGTTCGGATTTGTCGGCGAACTTTCCCTTCTTCCCATTCCCTTGCCTGTGGTTGTTGCTGGAACACTTACCACCTGAGTTCGAATTATTTGAGTAATGGGGGACTTGGGCGGACGTTCCAGTAGAAGGAGCTTTCGACTTGCCAGGCTTTTGCTCACCTTCTGCTTGTGGAATGGCTTCTTTGAGCTTGATGAAGCCTTCGGTACGGTCAAGAAAATCACTCATTGAGTCTACCGGCCCGTTCTTCCTTATATCCTTCCAAAGTTCACCGAGGACTTCAATGCCCCCCAGTATCGCGGATAACTTTCCATCTTCAGTTACCTGTGAAACTTTGGCTGCCTCCGTCATGAATCTGTTAATATATGCTCGGAGAGGTTTGCCGGGTCTTTGCTTGAGTTCAACCAGGTCTCCCAGATGCAACGGAAGTTGGCGAGAGGAGGAGAACTGTGCATAGAATTTCGAAGAGAAGGCTTTACATGAACTGAACTTTCCAGGGGCCAACTTGAAATACCATTCTTTGGGCGGCTTCGACGGGGGTAGCAGGAAAGATTCTGCAACACACATCCCCTCGTACCCCTTGGAAATCCATTTGCATTTTGAAATACTTGAGGTTGGAAAGAGGATCTTCTCTTCCTGTATATATTTTCCATGCTTGCATTTTAAACTTGTGGGGCAACGCCAGAAGATTGATCTCAGGAGAGAAAGGAGTTCTGCATGCTCGGTCCAGCTCGAGATCATTGTTTCTTTGTCCAGCCATGCCTTGGAACATATTTTTTCAGTTCATCTAGCTGTGCCTGTACGACTAGGCTAACCTGCTCGGCATTCTGGTCGATTTGAATCACATTAGTATCCTTCTGAGCGAGAATTTGAGCACGGGCTCTGGGCTGAACGATCGTTGTGACAGTCTGATTGTCTACTCCTCTCCTTCTGTTCAGATCATTCCTTAGGTCGTGATTTATCCCCAACCTTTCGAATACAGAAGCGCCTGGCTGCCTTAGCGATTGATTTGCTTGGTTGACAGGTGGAATGGCACCATTCACCTGGTTGGAACCATCAGGTATGACCTCTCCCGATGAATTACTAGACAAGGTTTGCCCGCCTACGGCTTGGTCCATAAGTGGAACTCGTGACCGGGGATTGGGCGGCTAACCATTTGCAGTTTGTGAAGTATTCATCGCTGGATCTTCGTTTGTCTCACCTAGAGTAATGACACTCGGAGGTTGCTGACCTACAGTTTGGTAGGCTTTTCGTATTAGGACGGTAGCTTGCTGACTACGATTTTCAATCTCTGTATGATGAGCCCTTAACACTTCCATCTCTCTATCTCTCCACTCGGTAAACATGCACCTTTGTTCCTCGAACGCGAGATTTACCGCAGCACGGAGATCTTCCTAATCATGATGTAGGGTATTGGTGTGACCCTGTACGAGCCCAAGAGCAGCACAAAGATTTTGTAACTCAGTATCATCTCCAATAGTCATTTGAGTGTTGGTAATAGGCGGGACAACTGTGTTATGAATGCCCTGGTTGGGTGCTGAACTATTATTCCCAGTCACTTGCACACCAGGCGCGATTTCATCTATAACAGTCGTTACACCGTGACCTATGTTTGCCTGCTGTTCAGGATTAACAACTAGCGGAACCCTTGCATTTCCTGGGTTCAGCAATGCAGGATCCACTGCCTGTTGATTGGCTGGATCAACCAGGCCCCTACGAGTCTGCACCACCATCGTACTTGTGATTAGATTTTGAATGAAGAGCGGTTCCTAATTCTAGCTCTCAATGAAAGCACCAAAATGTTGACCTCACTTTTAGCCAACGACAGTGAGTCTTATTTAGTAAGCGATAGGTAATTTATAGCAATAGATATATGGTAAATCAATGTAAAGACACAAGAATTTTATAGAGGTTCAGTCCTGAGCATTTCGGTAATAGCTTAATCCTCGTTATTTGTGTTGACTCAAGAACAAGGAGAAAGGTTCCTTTTCTTATAGCTCTTACAACAATATCTCTGAATATGAATTCTTAGATAGTATCTCTACGGTAAAATCTCTCGTCCTTTGCCCAGTGAACATGCATCACTATTTATAGGACTATGAACTTGGAGAGGAAGTGTTTCCCTTCTCGTCAAAATGGATATAAACAGAAAGATTGCATGATAAATGCATAATACACTGATCGTGGGATTTGGATAGCTTGCCATATCTCTGTGATCTGATCCCCAAGTTATAGGGATTTCTTTGATGACTCACGATGCGGAAGCTGAATTCACTAAGTGTTGATGGCTCTGCGCGGATTGCTGATCACTTTGCTCCAGGTAGGCCTACGAGGCATCTTGCTTGGACTACACCCTCCGTGCAAATACTCAAGGTTGATTCCACGTGTCACAATGGTGTGATGCCACGTTAGAGTGCAAAAAATTGGGATAACAGTAATTTTATCCCTAAGCAATGTAGATCATCTATAGAGGATCATTGATTATTTGGATTATAACAATGGATAATTAATAGCGTATCTATGTCGTGGAACATATAGAGCGTTCTATGTAACTGAGAGTGCAATTCCAAGTTCTATGGTGGATGCAATGAGGAATTAATAAGTTAGTGAATTTACTTGGTAAATTCTAGATCTGCTTATTGGAAGCTCGGTTATATAGGCCCATGGTCCCCATACTAGTTGAGACAAACTGCTTGTAAGACTCAGTTAATTGATTTTAATTAATCAATTATAATTCTAAAATTATACTATGTCTAGTTTATGAATTTTTCACTAAGATATGGTTTGATTGTGAAGAAATAGTGTTTTGGGGTTTATTTGTTAATTAAGAGACTTTATGGAGTCTAATTAATAAATATTATAAATGAAAATTTTATTTGATAGTTATTTTAATTATTAAATAAATAGTTTTGGCATTTATAGGATTGAAAGTGCAAAAAGTTGTATTTATGAAAAATAGGTAAAATAGTTAGGAAATATGACAAAGCCCAAACTTGAGTGGGGCCCATTAAGTGGCCGGCCATCAAGTTTAATTTTACCCTATTTTTATCATTTTTTTATTCCTAATAATTCAACCCTAACCCTATTGAAGATAGTATAAAAGGAAGGCTATGGTCTCTTCATAAAAACTAATGCCTCGAAAGCTAAAAACCTAGCTTTCTGATGAGACCTCTTCCTTTTTCTTTCTTCTTCAATTCGAAACCTATAGCCTCTCTTCACAAATATTATTCACCCATTAGTGATTGAGTTAGTGCCCACACACATCAAGTTGGTCCTCAATCATAGTATGTAAGACTGTGAAGAATCCAAACACTAGGAAGGAGTTTCGGGCTCAAATCTTGGTGATATTCTGCTACAGAAAGGATACAAGGGTTAGAGATCTGAGTGGAAGGAGTCATTTTATTCCGCTGCACCCACTCTAAGGTTTCTCAAACTTTATATGTGTTTATTTACATTGTTTTAGAAATTCATATTTAGGATGTTAAATAACATACATGGTAGAAAATCTAGATCCTGGTAAAATATTCCAACAAATCCTCCCTCCATAAACTGCTAGTAGAGGTCCCCACCAGATTTGATATCCAAGAACAAAAACCTTCAGGGGTCATTTGTTCCAGATAGAAAATCAGGAACATTAAGAGGAAAAAGAAAGAAAGAATTCACAAAGTACCCAAAACCAAAAGGATTCTAAGCACAGAAAAAATTTTCTAGCGTTTATGCAACAAAACAACCATTCTCTAGAAGCTGCTAGAACTAAAACTCGAAGACAATACAGTCTATCACACCTAAGACTACCAATAGTATCAATCACAAGCCTAAAGAATTCAAAATTCATTCAAACAAATCCTAATTTCATCCAAAAAAAAGAACATGGAAATGTTGGAAATTATTTTACCAGGATCTTAGATCTACTCACAAGTATGTTGATTAACACCCTAAATATGAACTTCTAAAACGATTATAAATTAAACACATATAAAGTATGAGAAACCTTACATTGGGTGCAGCGGAATAATATGTATCCTTCCGTTTAGATCTCTAACCCTTGTATCCTTTCTGTCGCAGAGTATTATCAAGATCTGAACCTGGATCTTTTTCTCTCCTTCCTTTAGTGTTGAATCTCCTTCTTGTTGAATGTCTTTCTTCACGATCTTCCTCACTATGATTGAGGTATCACCTGCTGTGTGTGGACACTACTCTATCACTAAGAGGTTTGAAATTATTCAAGGAAGAAGAAGAGGGTGAAGGTGGCGGCTAGGTTAAGAGAGAGAAGGCTCAGGTTTTTCTCTGAAGGAAACAAGATGTGAAAGTGTATATTTCCTGAAGCATTTACTATCTATTTATAGCATACCACATAGGGTTAGGTTTGAATTATTTGGCATTAAAATAATGAAATTATCAGATGATAAACCCTATTAAAGTGGCCGACCAAGGCTATATGGATTTGGGCCTCACTTTTGCAAATTTTGCAGTTTTATCATTTCTGCATTTCATTTTCTGAAAAACGCTAATTTTCAAATTCAACCATTTAAACGCCAATTCTAACTATTTAATAACTATAAATAATTATTAAATAATATTATCATTTATCATATTTATTAATTGAACCATACAAAGTATCTTAATTAACAAATATGCCCTAAAAACTCTTTCTTTACAATTTCACCCTTACTTAGTGAAAAATTCACAAATAGACATAGTCTAATTTGAGAATTATAATTGATTAATCAAAACCAATTAAATGAGTCTTACAAGTAATATTATCTCAACTAGTGGGGGGACCATGGGTCTATATAACCGAGCTTTCAATAAGCAGATCAAGAATTTATAACCTAAATTCACTGACTTATTAATTCTTCGTTGAATCCACGCATAGAACTTAGAATTGCACTCTCAGTATATAGAACGCTCTATATGTTCCACCATATAGACACGTCATTAGTTATCCATTGTTATAATCCTAATTTGATCAATGATCCTCTATATGAATGATCTACACCGTAAAAGGGATTAGATTACCGTAACACCCTACAATGTATTTTATCCTTAAAACACTTAACCCCGTATAAATGATATTTCAGCTATGTGAAATGAGTACTCCACCATTTATTTTTGTTTGGTCAAGCTCGAAGGAAATCATCCTTTACTTTCTATTCGCCATATAGAAGCTATAGATTCCATATTTATGTTAGCGCTCCCACTCAATTGCACTACCGTGTTCCCAAAATGTACGTATCACCCTGACCCAAAAGTAGGCTTAACTAACAAATCAAAGAACACGAATAACACTTTGAGATTGAACCTAATCATATCTGGATTAAGATCATTTGATCTAGGATCAACTAGGCAATATTGACTTGAATAGATATTACGGTAAGTTTAATAAATCTATGTCAAAGTTCAATATCGGTGCCTTTCGATGCATACTCCATGCACCCAACCTAAGCTTTACTTTAACCAATGCTTTGGAAAGAACATAGCATTATACCAAATGCAAGTAAAGTCTGTTGTAGATTATCATATCAGTAAAACCCTGTGTCCGATAAATCTAGGAATCTTTATTCACATAGTCATGTTGACTTTCCATTATGTTGACACAATAAACAGGATCAAGTATGTGAAAAGGGTTTCCAATGAATTTATAAATCAAATAGACAAGCAATTGATAAGATGAACCAAAACATACACAAATGAATGAAAAATACTTCTGTTTCTTTATTGATGTTAAATAAAATGGATTACATTGAAATGGAGTTTTATTTAGGGCATAAAACCCAACAAACTCCCACTTGCACTAATATAAAACTAATCAGTACATATCAATTAATCCTAAATTCTGACGGTGCTTTTCAAACGCAGTTACTGCCAAGACTTTGGTGAATGGATCTGCTAAGTTGTCTTCTGTGACCACTTTCTCAACCAGTACATCCCCTCTTGCCACATATTCTCTGATGATGTGATACTTCCTTTCTATGTGTTTGCTTCTCTTGTGGCTTCGAGGTTCCTTACTATTGGTTATTGCTCCATTATTATCACAAAGTAGGACCAGAGGCTTTTCCATTCCAGGCACGACACCGATACTGGTGAAGAACTTTCTTAGCCAGACAAGCTCTTTAGCAGCTTCTGCTGTAGCTATGTATTCTGCTTCCATCGTCGACTCCGATATCGCGGTTTGTTTAGCACTTCTCCAAACCACTGCTCCACCCCCAAGAGTAAACACTATCCCAGATGTAGATTTCCTGTCTTCAAGACATGCTTGGAAATCTGAATCAGTATAGCCTATGGGATTTAAAGCACCACCCTTGTAGACTAACACAAGATTCCTTGTACTCTTTAAGTATTTCAGAATATACTTAACTGCATTCCAATGTTCCTGTCCTGGATTAGACTGATACCTGCTCACGATTCTAACTGCATAGTAGATGTCAGGTCTAGTGCATAACATTGCATACATTAGACTTCCAATTACAGAAGCATAACGAATTTTTGCCATGTCCTCTATCTCTTGAGGATCAGTAGGAGACTATTCCTTAGATAGACGAATACCATATCTAGAAGGCATGTTTGCCCCATTGGTGTTGTTCATGGAGAATCTCTCTAAAACTTTGTCAATATAGGTTGTTTGAGAGAGAGCAAGAGATCTGTTCTTCCGATTTCTGATAATCTGAATACCAAGAACATAGGCTGCCTCACCCAAATCTTTCATATCAAATTGAGTGTTAAGCCATTCCTTGATGTTAGTCATTTTCTTGATATTGTTTCCAATAATCAAAATGTCGTCAACATAAAGGACCAGGAATACTACTACTTGGTCTTCCTTGAGTTGGTAAACACAAGGTTCATCTTCATTCTGAAGAAAGCCATAGGTTATGATGATTTCATCAAACCTTTTGTTCCATGAGCGAGAAGCTTTCTTTAGTCCATAGATAGACTTATTTAATTTGCAAACTTTCTTTTCCTGCCCTGGAAGAACATAGCCTTCTGGTTTCTCCATATAGATGGTTTCTTCAAGTACCCCATTAAGGAAGGCAGTCTTGACATCCATTTGCCAGAATTCATAATCGAAAGCAGCAGCTATGGAGAGAAGAATTCGGATGGATTTGAGCATGGCAACAGGACTAAAAGTTTCCTCATAGTCCACACCTTCTCTTTGGGTATAACCCTTGGCTACAAGTCTAGCTTTAAAAGTTTCGACTTCGCCTCCAGCGCCTCTTTTCTTCTTGTAAACCCACTTACATCCGATTGGATGATAGTCATCAAGTGCGTCTACATATTCCTAGACTTTGTTCTTTTTCATGGAATCCATTTCTGAATCCATGCCGGCTGACCATCGTTTTCGTTGCGGACTAGCCATTGCCTGTTTATAGGTTAATGGGTCGTCATCAATACCGTCACCAAGGACCATATTGATTTCACCATCCAAGCCATAACGAGCTGGTTTTGTGAAAACCCTCCCACTACGACGAGGAGCGGTGATCTTCTGAACAGGAACTTTGGTAGTAGTTTTCTTAGTAGGTTCGACTGAGGGAATGGGATTATCCTCTTCTTGAGTGGAAGAGGACAGAACATTGGAAGGAGTTATATCTGAAAGCATTTCCTCCAACACTACTTTACTTTGTGGTTTGAAATTCTTAATGTAGTCATCTTCAAGGAAAGTGGAGTTTGTGGAAACAAACACTTTATCATCCTTGCGCCTATAAAATAGTCCACCCCTAGTCTCTTTAGAATTTCCGACAAACATGCAAACTTCAGTTCGTGATTCAAGTTTGCCATCTTTCTTTCTTAAGACATGAGTAGGGCACCCCCAGATTCCATAATGGCGTAAGCTAGGTGTACGACCATTCCATAGTTCTAAAGGTGTATTAGGGATTGATTTAGATGGAACAACATTTAGAATGTCGGTTGCCATCTGAATTGCATATCCCCAGAAGGACGTAGGTAGAGTTGAATAACTAAGCATGGAGCTAACCATTTCCAAAAGCGTGCGATTTCGTCTTTCTGCAACTCCATTTTGCTGTGGAGTGCTAGGGGCGGTTAATTGGGATTCAATGCCTAGTTCGATCAAATGATCTTTGAACTGCATATCCATATATTCTCCACCCCTATCAGTTTGCAAGATCTTTAACGTTTTACCCAATTGGTTTTGAGCCAATGCTTGAAATTCCTGAAACTTTTCAAATGTTTCAGATTTCTTATGCATAAGGTAAATATGTCCATATCTAGAGTAATCGTCAATGAAAGTGACAAAGTACTCATAACCACCTCGGGCTTTTACATTCAAAGGTCTGCAAACATTTGAATGGACTAACCCAATGGGTTGTTTGGCACGCACACATTGTCTAATTCCAAAATTCTATTTTGAAACTTGAGTTTGGCTTTTCCTCTAGCTCTAACCGAAACCATTTCGCCATTACCAACCTTAAGTTTCAACTCTCTGGATTTCAAATAATTCCATTTCTCAAGCAATTGCAATGAACAACTTACATGGTTTGTAGACCCAGAATCAAGAATCCAAATGGATTTATCATTCTCTAAAACACATGATTCGAAGACTAAAGCATCACTGCTTATTCGTTTGTGAATTGTTGTTCTTGCTGGTTCATTTTGTTGTGAAGTATACATTGAGGAAGTGGAATCACTTTCTCTTATCTTCTCAACTAAGCTTGAAATAGTAGGATTTATGGAGTTATGAACTATTTGCTCTTCAGAGTGAACAATTCCCAACTTACATGCTTTCTGGAATTTCATGTTCATCATGAGCACATTTAAAGTATTACTCTGACCAGGAGTTTTATTCATATCTTCAAGTTCATTTGCTAAGATATTAACTAGGTGTGGATTGGGATGAGGGTTATTGGCACTACAATACATCAATAAAACAGAAGTAAGGTTTTGGTTCAAATTCATACACAAGTTTAGAAAATAACAAATAATCACATATGTTATAAAAATACTAAATCTAACATAGTTTATTTTCCAAGGTTTCAACATAATGAAATACAGTGTCCCGGTAGGCGAGAGTCAAAGATAACATTATTTGAATAGAGTAGTCAGCTCATCTAAAACAAAACAATTTTAGCAACCTTTTATTCGATCAAAATGAAAATCCAACGTTGTCTCGGTAGGCGAGAGTCAAGGTTATTCTCACTTTATGAGCTTCCACCATTGTTTCATGTTTTATGAGTTTATCTCTAAGTAGTCACCGTAGGGGAGAGTCTAATAGAGACGAAAACTCACAAAACACTTATCAAATGAAATCTTACGGTATTAAAAGTTTTCAACGAATAACCATCCATAAGGGGGACGAAGTCTAGCGTCTCGAGGTTATATTGAAAAAATTTAACTATTGTAAGACCAACAATGGAGATCGAATATCTTTTGATTAAAGCTCATTATTTAAAAATATGTATTTTATTTAATCATCTGTTCCGTATTTTAATAATGAAAAATTACAAATTAAAGTTGGTTTAAATAAAAAATCAACTTTAATTAAATTTCAATCATTATTTAAATTCGAAAAATAAATTCGAAAATAATGGAACAAATTTGAAAATATCTTGCATAAGTTGTTTAGAAGAATCTAAAAAATCAACTTAAATATCTTTCAAATTAGATTTAATTAAATATAAAATTAAGTTGTAACCACTTAATTTGAAAATATTCCATTTTAAGTTAATATTTGAAAAAATATCAACTTAAAAAATATCTAAAGAATCTTAATAACCAATTCCTAAAATTACTCAACTTAATTTTGAAATTTGAAATTCAAAAGATATTAAGATTTAAGTTGATTAGTTAGTGATAACTAATTTTCAACTTAAATAGGAATATTTAATGAAAAATTTAAATTAAGCTTTAGAAAGAATCTAGTTGGTTATAATTCTATATTTAACTAAATACAAGAAAATACATATAGTTTAGCTTAGAATATAATTCATTAAACTATGTTTTTCTTAAATTAATTTTAAAAAATTGAAATTAATTATGTTGCTAATCAATTTTATTAGGTTAAAATAATTTAATTAACCTAGTACAGTTATCCAAATCAGTCAAATGGGCCTTCACAATTGGGGTAGTTCATGTGGGGGGGAGTTGGGTCCAGTATGTCGTACCCACTTCTATTGGCCCCCAACTCTCACATAAGGCCCAAAAGAGAGGAATTTAACCTTAAAATGAACAACTGTTATTAATTCAATAGGCCCAAAAACTAAATGGGCCTAAATAAAATCTATAAAAAATTATGATATTTTATTTAGCAACAACAACCTATATGCATCTATAACAAAATTAAACATATAGGCTCACACATGCACACACTTGGATGGATCCTATCATATTGCTAGGTCATACACAGATGAAAGAAGAATGTAAAATTTACCTGTTACAAATTATTTACTTGACCTATTGACCATTGAACCATAGGTTAAAATTAGATCATTGGATCTGTCAACAAGTTAACCATGGCAATTTAGATCAAGCAATAATAGGTTTTATAAAACTTACATACAAGCTAAAACATATACTCCTGTAACAAGATGAATTGGATAGTTGGATGTAGAAATTATTTAATTTTAAATAAATTTTTTTGAAAATAATTAAATATTTAAAATATATTTTCGGTATTTAAGAATAATATAATAATAAAAAAAATTTAAAATTAAACCTACAATTTTTGAAAAAATAGGTTTCAACTAACCTAAATATCATTTCAAAAATAATTGCTAACCACCTTTTAAATTTTTAAAGTTATTTTATAAATTAAATATAAAATAATAAAAATAAATAAATATTTTTCAGATTTTATAATTTATTTAAATAAAGAATAACAAAATTTAAAAGTTAGCAAAATATCTTACTTCTATTTAAAATTACATGATTATAGTAATCTTATTTTAAATTTAAATAAGGTCAAATAATTTTAAAAAAATTTAATTTAAAAAATATTTAATATCTGACCTTTAAATTTTTTTAAAAGAAGATAAAATAATCAAATTTAAAAATAAGATATAAAATCAACCATAAAGATAGATTTTTACTTGTTTTCAAATTCAAATTACACTAATATCTAAAATTAATTTTAAAAAATTCAAATTAATTTAATTCTGATATTAGATTTGAAAATTGAAAAGTAAGGATCAAAATACAAAACTACACAAAAAATCGGAAGTTAATTCCATGAAATAGCATGAAAAATCGAAGCAAAACGAAAAATTGCAAGTGGTACGGACAGTATGCATTGCATACTGTCCACACGCACATGCAGCCAGGCGTGACCGACGTCCCTCGGCGTAGGAGGCTGCATGCAGCCTCTTCCACACCGCATGGGACGTTTTCAGACAGCCATTCGTGTCTGACGGAGGTAGCTCGGTCGAGCAAGTTGTCTGCGCGCGTGTGGTCGGGGGTATCACCCTCATCCGCGCGCGTGAATGGGTTGCACGACCCTGATATTTTTCCAATCTTCAAAAAATCATAACTAATTCAAATAAAATTGAAATTGAGTTCTGTAAAAAATGAAATTGCTTAATTTTTCCCAAACTATCCAATAAAAATAATTCCAGAAACAGATTTTCAATTATTTTTCACGAAAATTCACAAACATCAATCAATCATCATACAACAGACAAAACAACATGATACCATCCAAATAACAAACAAATCGTTTTAAGTCCAAATTTCTTGCAAGCAAATCAATTACCATGGCTCTGAGGCCAGTTGTTGGAAATTATTTTACCAAGATCTTAGATCTACTCACAAGTATGTTGATTAACACCCTTAATATGAACTACTAAAACGACTATAAATTAAACAGATATAAAGTATGAGAAACCTTACATTGGGTGCAGCGAAATAATATGTCTCCTTCCATTCAGATCTCTAATCCTTGTATCCTTTCTATCGCAGAGTATTATCAAGATCTGAACCGGGATCTTTTTCTCTCCTTCCTTTAGTGTTGAATCACCTTCTTGTTGAATGTCTTTCTTCACGATCTTCCTCACTATGATTGAGGTATCACTAGCTGTGTGTGGGCACTACTCTATCACTAAGAGGTTTGAAATTATTCAAGAAAGAAGAAGAGGGTGAAGGTGGCGGCTAGGTTAAGAGAGAGAAAGCTCAGGTTTTTCTCTGAAGGAAAAAAGATGTGAAAGTGTATATTTCCTGAAGCCTTCACTATCTATTTATAGCATACCACATAGGGTTAGGTTTGAATTATTTGGCATTAAAATAATGAAATAATCAGATGATAAACCCTATTAAAGTGGCCGGCCAAGGCTATATGGATTTGGGCCTCACTTTTGCAAATTTTGTAGTTTTATCATATCTGCATGTCATTTTCTCAAAAACGCCAATTTTCAAATTCAACCATTTAAATGCCAATTCTAACTATTTAATAACTATAAATAATTATTAAATAATATTGTCATTTATCATATTTATTAATTGAACCATACAAAGTATCTTAATTAACAAATATGCCCTAAAAACTCTTTCTTTACAATTTCGCCCTTACTTAGTGAAAAATTCACAAATAGACATAGTCTAATTTGAGAATTATAATTGATTAATAAAAACAAATTAAATGAGTGTTCAAAGTAATATTATCTCAACTAGTGGGGGGACCATTGGTCTATATAACTGAGCTTCCAATAAGCAGATCAAGAATTTATAACCTAAATTCACTGACTTATTAATTTTTCGTTGAATCCACGCATAGAACTTAGAATTGCACTCTCAGTATATAGAATGCTCTATATGTTCCACCATATAGACACGTCATTAGTTATCTATTGTTATAATCCTAATTTGATCAATGATCCTCTATATGAATGATCTACACCGTAAAGGGATTAGATTACCGTAACACCTTACAATGTATTTTATCCTTAAAACACTTAACCCCGTATAAATGATATTTCAGCTATGTGAAATGAGTACTCCACCATTTATTTTCATTTGGTCAAGCTCAAAGGAAATCATCCTTTACTTTCGATTCGCCAAATAGAAGCTACAGATTCCATATTTATGTTAGCGCTCCCACTCAATTGCACTACCATGTTCCCAAAATGTACGTATCACCGTGACCCAAAAGTAGGCTTAACTAACAAATCAAAGAACACGAATAACACTCTTGAGATTGAACCTAATCATATCAGGATTAAGATCATTTGATCTATGATCAACTAGGCGATATTGACTTGAATAGATATTACGGTAAGTTTAATAAATCTATGTCAAAGTTCAATATCGGTCCCTTCTGATGCATACTCCATGCACCCAACCTAAGCTTTACTTTAACAAATGCTCTGGAAAGAACATAGCATTATACCAAATGTAAGTAAATTCTACTGTAGATTATCATATCAGTAAAACCCTGTGTCTGATAAATCTAAGAATCTTTATTCACATAGTCATGTTTACTTTCCACTGTGTTGACAACAGAATAAACAGGATAAAGTATGTGAAAAGGGTTTCAGATG
Organism: Cannabis sativa; assembly: GCF_029168945.1. Lineage (NCBI taxonomy): Eukaryota > Viridiplantae > Streptophyta > Magnoliopsida > Rosales > Cannabaceae > Cannabis > Cannabis sativa. The sequence goes on along the minus strand of NC_083602.1, from coordinate 45,922,146 downwards.
AATTTATAAATCAAATAGACAAGCAATTGATAAGATGAACCAAAACATACACAAATGAATGAAAAATACTTCTGTTTCTTTATTGATGATAAATAAAATGGATTACATTAAAATGGAGTTTTATTTAGGGCATAAAACCCAACAGGAAATTCTACATTCCACAATGGATTTAAAAGCACAATTAAAGGTGAGAAAGTGAACATATGCATATATGTTTATGGAATTGACGACACCAAACTAATCTTCCCCAGTTCAAGTACAGCCAAACAATCAAACCTTACATTAAGAAGGTTGGCTAGGGCGATTAGTGAGTCAATTTCAGAGTTAAAATCAACGTTCGCCACTTTACTCCTTTGGAAATAATTAATCACTGGGGGTGGATGATTCGGAAAGTGACGATTTCTCAGGCAAAAGGCAATTTGAAGAAGATCGTTGAAGGCTGGGGTCATTCACTGCTAGAACTTCTCACTATGTTTTTTTCTCAAGGAAATTTGAAGTCAAATGATTAAAAATCTAAAATTGGGGAAAAGTGGTAGATTATATCTTTCAAGGGTATTTATACCCAAGGTGGCTATCCACGTGAAAAAGAATGAAGGATCCAAGATCGTACTTCCAAGAGCACAAACACATCCAACGACTTAGAAGTCCAAAATCCAAGCGTGTCAATCAATTAATAGTCTTTGGAATTGAGGCGCAAATCAATAATGAAAATAATATTCTCGATTTTTGTGCCAACAATGAATAGCTGTCAAAATAAAAATCTTTCCTAGAAAGCAACTCTTCAGTAGACGTGCTCTTCATCCACCAGATGACTGCCACGTGAACCCACAAACACTGAGGATAGAAGTTCACCTTCCATGACCAATTAACACTTGCAAAGTAATAAAAATGTTACATTTAAACCTCCACATGTCCACTCATATGGATTGGGGCAAGCTTCCACAATACGCAACATTCTGGAAGCTTGGGGTAAATGTTATGCTCATTTCTGGCAAGGAACACGTGGATTTCAAGTCAGCATCTAAAGCCCACTAGTGGATCCAAATAAGATAATTTGGGTCAAGCCCAAGTCAGACAAGACCTTTTAGAAAAATACCTTAGCTTCATGTCTAGACGAGCTTCCGCCAAGGATAGCCCAAATCCAGAAGCAATTCCAGTACTACGATCTCGGAAGGCCAAATAGTGTGTTCCTAGAAGACTAGTCTAGTTTCTCTTTTTATTCAAGCACACCGAATAAGGAATGAATTCTTCTTAAACCTCAAATGGAAGATCGTGTGAAGCTAAAAAGGAAAATTGCCTAAAATGGAGATCAAGTAATTAATTCATAATTAGTTACCACAATTATACGACACGTATTGACAACTTAATCATATCCTATCTGCCTAGTCAGCACATCGATCCCTACATGGGTTGTGCCTCACGAAACATCCATACATTGTGTATTTTCATGTAAACTCCCCATTAAAGGGAAAAGAGAAACTAAGTATAATTCTTGTAAACACTCTAAATATCAAAGAATTTATTTAGATTAAGGGTTGAATTCTCTTGCAATACTTGGTCATGCAAAAATAGAGAACATATTCCGAAATATTATTCTAGCTTAAATTCATAATAGCATCGACTCGTGGACTAAGGCTTGGCAACACCGTAACTACGTAAAAACTCTAAGTGTTTGTTCTGTTTCTTTCATTCTTTTAATTATTTTTTTTAGTTCTAATTTCTTATAATTTGTTTTCCAAAAATCTCGGTAAATAATTTGCATGCGGGATTTTGAGTGAGATACCTAGACTTGTGGGGAGTCACAACCTAACCCTACGCCTATATATACATAGTTATAGACTTAGGTGAGAGGTCACTTCCTTTCCTCTCTAAGTTCCTTTAGTCTCATACTTTGACGTCACACCATTTATAAAATTTCATCACACATATATTAGAACATTTCTATTTAAGGAAATAAAATAAATAATTAATTTTGTGATAAATGAATATTTTATATTCATTAAATTTGGACAAAATTAATTACGTAATATTCTATATATGGTCAGATTTCAATATTCATTACGTGATCTGATTTCCTGAATTAATTGTAAAATTATTCTGAAAATTAATGTGGCGTAGATACTGATGGACTATCTTACCTATAAATATAGGGTCTCGGTCCTCGAGCTCTTCACTCATTCTGTTCATAACAGCAAAATTCTATCTAAAGAGAGTTGAGAGAGTGAGGAAACCCAATTACCCACATCAACAAGTTTCCTTTGCAAATCAAAGCTTGTGTGGGTTTGAAGCTCAAAAATCAATGGCTGGAGGTATTTCGATCATGTAGTTATATAGTGTATGTATTCGTTTATTCCGCGTGTTATATACACATACATATATTTCATTTTTATACATATTGTAGTCTTACAGTTGGTATCAGGCCTAACATTAGAATATTTCTATTTATGGAAATAAAATAAATAATTGATTTTGTGATAAATGAATATTTTATATTCATTGAATCTGGACAAAATTAATTACGTAATATCCTATATATGGTCAGATTTCAATATTCATTACCTGATTTGATTTCCTGAATTAATTGTCAAAATATTTTGACAATTAATTACGTAATATTCTATACATGGTCAGATTTCAATATTCATTACCTGATTTGATTTCTTGAATTAATTGTCAAAATATTCTGACAATTAATGTGGCACGGATACCAATGGAGTATCTCACCTATAAATATAGGGTCTCGGTGTTGGGTTTTGTGTCCTAAATAAACCCATTTCAATATAATCAGATTTACTAATTAATAAAGATCAGAAATTATTTTATGTTGCATGGTTCACAAGATTTATTTCATGATTACATTTAATGTAAAAATTCTATAAGTCTAGAACATATGTATTTGCACATGATTATAGTGTTGTCAACACAGTGGAATAAAATCATGATTATATGTTCAAAAGTTTAATTCCCTGATTTGTCAGTTCACTGGATTTAGAGTGGCATGGTAATCAGTGATAGGTATGCTTACACCTTTGATAAGTGTTATGTCCTTTCTAGTGCATTGGCAAAGTTTACCAGTATCGGATGTATGGAGTGTTGGGTTTTATGCCCTAAATAAAACTCATTTCAATATAATCAGATTTACTTATTAATATAGATCAGAAATAACGTTTAATGTTGCATGGTTCACATGATTTATTTCATGATTAAATGTACATAATGTATAAATTCATCTGAAACCCTTTTCACATACTTGATCCTGTTTATTGTGCCGTCAACACATTGGAAAGTAAACATGACTATGTGAATAAAGTTTCCTAGATTTATCAGACATAGGGTTTTACTGATATGATAATCTACAACAGAGTTTACTTGCATTTGGAGAAGTGCTATGTTCTTTCCAGAGCATTGGTTAAAGTAAAGCTCATGTGGGATGCATGGAGTATGCATCGGAAGGGACCGATATTGAACTTTGACTTAGATTTATTAAACTCACCGTAATATCTATTAAAGTCAATATCGCCTAGTTGATCCTAGATCAAATGTTCTTAATCCTGTTATGATTAGGCTCAATCTTGAAAGGCTATTCATGTTCTTTGTTTTGTTAGTTAAGCCTACTTTTAGGTCAGGGTGATACATACATTTTGGGAACACGGTAGTGCAATTGAGTGGGAGCGCTAGCATAAACATGGAATCTATAGCTTCTATTTGGCGAATAGTAAGCAAAGGATGATCTCCTTCGAGCTTGACCAAATGAACATAAATGGTGGAGTACTCATTTCACATAAGCTGAAATATCATTTATACGGGGTCAAGTGTTTTAAGGATAAAATACATTGTAGGGTGTAATGGTAATCTAATCCCTTTACAGTGTAGATCATTCATATAGAGGATCATTGATCACAATAGGATTATAACAATGGATAACTAATGATGCGTCTATATGGTAAAACATATAGAGCATTCTCTATACTGAGAGTGCAATTCTAAGTTCTATGCATGGATTCAACGAAGAATTAATAAGTTAGTGAATTTTAGTGCTAAATTCTTGATCTACTTATTGGAAGCTCGGTTATATAGACCCATGGTCCCCGCACTAGTTGAGATAATATTGCTTGTAAGACTCATATAATTGTTTTTGATTAATCAATTATAATTCTCAATTTAGACTATGTCTATTTGTGAAATTTTCACTAAGTAAGGGCGAAATTGTAAAGAAAGAGTTTTAGGGGCATATTTGTTAATTATGATACTTTGTATGGTTCAATTAATAAATATGATAAATAACAATATTATTTAATAATTATTTATAGTTATTAAATAGTTAGAATTGGCATTTAAATGGTTGAATTAGAAAATTGACGTTTTTGAGAAAATCAGATGCAGAAAAGATAAAACTGCAAAATTGCAAAAAGTGAGGCCCAAATCCACTAAGCATGGCCGGCCACTTTTGTAGGCAATTTAAACTGATATTTTCATTATTTTAATGCCAAATAATTCAAATCTAACCCTAGTGGAATGCTATAAATAGATAGTGAAGGCTTCAGGAAAATCACACTTCTGATTCAGAGAAAAACCTGAGCCTTCTCTCTCCCTATCTGGTCGACCACTCCCTCTCTCTTTCTTCCCTCTCAAATTTCGAAATTCTTAGTGTATGAGAATAGTGCCCACACACAGCAAGTGATACCTCAACCATAGTGAGGAAGATCGTGAAGAAAGACTTTCAGCAAGAAGTAGTTTCAGCATCAAAGATTCAGAGAAAGAGATCCAGGTTCAGATATTGATAATGCTCTGCTACAGAAAGGAATCAAGGGCTAGATATCTGAACGAAAGGAGTCATTATATTCCGCTGCACCCAATGTAAGGTTTCCTAAACTTTATACATGTTTATTTCATCGTTTTAGAAAGTTCATATTTAGGGTGTTAATCAACATACTTGTGAGTAGATCTAAGATCCTGGTAAAATAATTTCCAACATGGAGTACACATTGGAAGGGACCGATATTGATCTTGGTAAAGATATTATAATACTTACCGTTGTATCTTTCTGAGTCAATATCACTGGTTGATCTTAGATCAAAAGATCTTAATCCTGACATGCTTAGGTTCAATCTCAGGAGTGCTATTCATGTTCTTTGATTTGTTAGTTAAGCCTACTTTTTGGTCAGGGTGATACGTACATTTTGTGAACATGATAGTATAATTGAGTGGGAGCGCTAAACATAGATATGGAATCTATAGCTTCTATCAGGACATAGAAGTGAAACAATGATTTCCTTTGAGCTTGGTTTAATAAAGGTAAATGGAAGAGCTCTTGTTCACTGAAATATCATTTACAGGAAGCTAAGTGTTTTAAGGATAAAATACATTGAGGGGTGAAACGGTAAATTTATCCTTACTTGGTGTAAATCATCTATAGAGGATCTTTGATTATTGAGATTAGAACGATGGTTAAATATTTATAGCGTATCTATATCGTGGAACATATAGAGCGTTCTATATGATTGAGAGTGTCATTCCAAGTTCTATGAGTGGATGCAATAAGGAATTAATAAGTTAGGGAATTTACCTGGTAAATTCTAGTTCTGCTTATTGGAAGCTCAGTTGTATAGGCCCATGGTCCCCATACTAGTTGAGAGCATATTGCTTGTAAGACTTAGATAATTGATTTTAATTAATCAATTATAATTCTAAAATTAGACTATGTTTAGTTTATGAATTTTCACTAAGCAAGGGCTTAATTGTGAAGAAAAGAGATTCTAGGTCTTACTTATTAATTGAAAGACTTTATTATGTCTAATTAATAAATATATTAAATGGCCATTTTATTTGATAATTTATTTTTTAATTATTAAATAATTATTTTTGGCATTTAAATGGTTAGAATTGGAAAAATGGTATTTTGAGAAAATAACGAAAGATTGTTGTAAAATGGCAAAATTCCAAAGTGGGGACTCATATCCATGGCCGTCCACTTGTGTGGTATTTTCCATTTAATTTCTTTATTATTTTAATGCCTAATAAATCCTAACTTAAACCTAGGTGGTTGCCTATAAATAGATAGTGATGGCTCACACTTAAAGTTGATGAAATTTCACTTTCAGTAAAATTTTCTTGAGCCTTACTCTTCTATAGAATTCGAACCAACCCCTCTCATTCCTTCTTCATAATTTCATACCTTGAGTGATAGAGTGAGTGCCCACACACATCAAGTGGTATCTCAATCATAGTGTGTAAGGCTGTGAAGAATCCAGAGTCAAGAGAAGGACATTCGGGCTCAAATCTTGGTGATACTTTGCTACAGACAGGATACACGGGTTAGAGATTGGAAGGAGCCATTAATATTCCGCTGCACCCAATGTAAGGTTTCTTAAACTTTATATGTGTTTATTTACATTGTTTTAGAAATTCATATTTAGGATGTTAATTAACATACATGGTAGTAAATCTAGATCCTGGTAAAATATATTCCAACAACTGGCCTCAGAGCCATGGTAATGATTTGCTTTCATGAAATATGAATTAAAATGATGTTTTGTGTTGATTTGGATGATTTCATGATGGTTTATGTGCTTATATGATGATAGTTTAGAAATCGTAATGTATGTTGTAAAAATACTTTTTATTTTAATTTGGAAATATTTTTTACTGGAAATTAGACAAAAAATTAATAAATTTAGCCTTTTACAGAACCTACCTAATTTGGGTTTTTTATGAATTAGTTATGATTTTTTGAATTTGGACGAAAATATCTGAAATCGGGTTGCATACACGCGGGCGCATGAAAATTTGAAAAATTGGTTAGTTTAGGTTTGAATAGAAATTTTAGGGTTTCTAACCATAAAATTTTTAAACTTATTTTATTTTATTTTTTAATAAAATTGGTAATATCCTAACCATAAAATATCTTATTTTTCAAATTTTTTATTTTGTAATATTTAATTTATTAAATTATAAGATTAAGAATATAATATTAGGAATATCTAAATTTTAAAAATCAAGATATTATATTATATTATCTTATTAGAAATTTAACTAATTTAAATTTTGAATAAACTTGAAATTCGAAAAATTGGTTAGATATTTGAATTTAAGTTAGAACTTATGATATTTAGGAGATTTGTTAGTTTTTTTGAATTTTTTCAAATATTCCCTATCAACCTAAATTTTAAATTCTAGTTAAGATATATTTTAAATTTAAAATAGAGATATCCTAGCCTACCTTCCAGTTATCTGTTACTTGTTTTGTTTGTATTGTTTGATTATTTTTTATATATTCAATTTTTTTTTTCTTACAAATCTATTATTTATTTGATCTAAATTGCTATGATTAACTTGTTGATAGATCCAATGATCTGATTTTAATCATAGTTCAATTGTCAATAGATCTTATAAATAATTTGTAATAGGTAATTTTGCAATTTCTTTCATCTGTGTAAACCTAGTAACATGATAGGACCTATTCAAATCATTTGACCTGTGTGAGCCTATGTGTTTGATTTTGGGCTTAGATGCATATAGGAAGCCCATTTAAGTTTTAAGTAATTAAATGGACTAGGTTGCTAAAATAAAATTTCACATAAGTAATTTTATTTAGGCGTAATTAGAATTGGGCTTATTCAATTAATAACAACTATTTATTTAATGGTTAAATTCCTCTCCTTTTGGCCTTGTGTGAGAGTTAGGGGGCCAATAGTAGTGGGTATGACATACTGAACCCATCCCTCCCTCATATGAACCACTCCAATTGTATTAGGTTAATTATATTAGTCTAACCTAATTAAAATTGAATTAGCAACATAATTAACTTTTAAAATATATGAAATTTATTTATTCATTGAATAATTTAAAGTTAATTTTAGAAAAACACTTAATTAATTGAAATATATTCTAGAGAGTAATTTCTAGTGAATAGTTATATTTTTCTAATATTTAATTAGGAAAATATTCTAAGTTGAAAATTAATTAATTATTTATTAATTAATTTTAGATTAACTTAATTAAAATATTTTTCCTAGTATTAAATTAGCATTAATAATTGAGTTTATTTTATACATGATTATTTAATTCTTATATTTAATACATTTAATTAAATTGAAAATTAAATATTTAAGTTAATTTCATTATTGATACTTAAATATTATTATTTTTCAGAATATTTAATTAAATAGAAAATTATTTTAAGCTGGAAATTTTAATTTCAGAACAACATAAATTTGAATAATTTTCAAAATATATTTTATTTTATATTATTAACTTTTTTTAAATTCGATATTGCATTTTTTATTGAAATGCAGAAAATTTTGAATTTTCTTGAAAAATAGATTAAAGTTGAAAATAATTTATTTTAATTTTAGACCAACTTAAATCATTATATTTTTCATTTAAATGATTAATTAAAATTAATGAACTAATATATTTATTATTAGAAAATAAATTAATTAGTCAATTAAAGTCTAGATAGTTATTATCTGTTTTGCTTGAAGTATTTTTCTAGTGATATTTAATTAAATAGAAAATAAATATTTAAGTTGATTTTTATCATGATACTTGAATATTTGGTAATTTTCTTAATATTTAGTTAAATAGGAAAATTATATTTGTGTTAAAAATTAATTTTTAATTAATTTTAGATCAACATAAATTAGAATAATTTTTCCAAGAATTATTTTATTTTATTTTATAGCATTTTCGAAAATTGTATTTATTTTAAATACATTATTTTTTGAATTTTGCATTATATATTTATAGAAAATTAAATTTGAGTTGAAATTTTTTTATTAATTTTGGATCAACTTAAATTGAATAATTTTCGTAATAATTATTGGAAAATTAATAATGAGGATGGAAAATGATTTATTTTTATTTTTCCAGATCTTCCTTAACTATAATTTTATAAATATTAATTTATAAGTTATCTTTAGAATTTTATTCTAAATTGGTAATTTCAATTAAATATATATATATATTAAAATAAATAGATTAAAATAAGTATCAAATGAAAATACAACTCTTTAAAATAATGAGCTTTAGTTATTAGGATATTCGATCTCCATTGTTGGTCCTACATGGTTAATATGTTTTCAATATAACCTCGAGATGCTAGACTTCGTCCCCCTAATGGATGGTTATTCGTTGAAGCATTTAACACCGTAACGATCTCTTATGATAAGTATTTTGTAAGTTTTCGTCTCTATTAGACTCTCCTCTACGATGACTACTTAGAGATAAATTTACGAAATATGAAACAATGGTGGAAGCTCATAAAATAAGAATAACCTTGACTCTCGCCTACCGGGACAACATTGGATTCTTATTTGACCGAATAAAAGGTTGCTAGAATTGTATCCATTTTAGATGAGCTGACAACTCTATTCAATGAATGATACTTTGACTCTCGCCTACCGAGACACTGTATCAGTTTGTTGGAAACCTTGGAATTTTTTTTTAAGATATAATAGTTTTGTATTTTCACATGTCTTTGTTATATGCTAAATGCATAATACTTTCTGAATTGTGTGTGAATTTATATTGAATCATGTTGTTTTCTGTTATTAATTGTAGTTTAATTTCGAATCTTCATTGTTGGTCTAACTTGGCTTGCTGTTTTTAATGGGACAAATCTTAATGAATTGTCATCCATTAGACAAACATAATAGTGTTAGATCTCGACAGATAAATATTTGTAAATGCAACATCTAGCTGTTCATCAATAGATGACACCTTAGACAAGTATTTACAATATGAAACAATGAAGAAATTTACAAATAAGAATAACTTTAACTCTCGCCTACCGGGACATCGTTGGATTCTTATTTTAAATTGAAATTATCCTTTACTTATTCCTCTTAGCTTATTAATTTTGAATTCGCTTACATAGTATATCATTGGAGGAATGGTTTATAAATAATCTGCTTATAATGTCATTCTATTTTCTCTTAGGAAATTGAATGGCGCACATGATTATATTCTCGAAATTCTATGCCGAAATGATATAAATCCTCGATCTTAGAATCTCCTACTTATATATGCTTACTTTAGGAAAATTAAACTTAGAGTTAGATAAGTAGTGGTGGTCCAAGCTATAATCAAAACTCATTGTACATTTGGTATAAATTTAAGTCTTTGACTTTAAATTTTAGATTCCAAATAGAAATTTTATATTTCTATTTCCAGAATACAATACAGTTCAACTTTCACAAGTGTTTAATATCCATTTTCTATCAATGGATTCAAACTGTATGTTAATATATGGAATGTGAGTTTAGTATTCTGTGACCAAAATCCACTTGGACTATTCTAAGAACTCTTTGATGTAACTAGACCTAAGTCATCAAAAGACCACAACCACATTCTTTTATAAATCTATGGCATTTGCATCTTGTTCATAGTGGTTTTGACAAGATCATTCTCTGTAAAGAGTCAATATGACTATGTCCACTTCAAAGTAAGATCATCTCGCATATGGATGTACTTTTAGGGGTGGATATGAGTTTTCGTTATATTCTTAAGACGATCACTCAAGATTTTACCTTATGCAAAAGAAATTTGAAATGTTTGAAAAATTTCATGAATTTCTAGAAATGGTGGAAAACCATTAAGGTAAGTGGTTAAAGATCTTGCGAACTGATAGGGGTGGAGAAATATTTGGTAGATATGCAGTTCAAAGATCATTAAGTTGATTTTTGAATTATATCCAAACTTACCTTTCCAGAAATTCAATTAGCATTTTGATGATAATATAAGGTCTATGATTAGTTACTAGTCGTTGCGTAAGTTCTTCTAAGAAAATACCCTAGCGATAGGAAAATTTCAGAATTATGGATGGTTGTGTACTTAGTATAAACCATTACTAAATTCATCGATGACCTAATCGTAATCTTAAGAAAAGCTAGAACTGTTAACCAAGGTTTGCATGTTTATTAGCTATTCTAAGTGATTAGGAATGGACCATCCCATAGTCATTAGATAAGAAAGTGTTTTTTTTTTTAACAAATACTACTTTTCTAAGAAAATGACTATGTCTGAAAACAAAGTAGCAAATAGAGGAGAAATTTTTTCTTGATTCCAAAAGTGTTCTATCATCTTATTTGATCTATGATGATCCCACTGCCTCTGTTGTTTTGACACAACCAAAGAGGACAATACCATTTAGTATTCTTAGAAAAAAATTCATGGTACCTTGTCGTAGTGGGAGAGTTTCAAGGAACTCACCCTGTTATGAATTGGAAGACACTGGTGATGAAAATCCATTGTTAGTTTAAATAAGTACTGGATTGTCAGAATAAAAAACTAAGAAGCAAAGCCAAGAGAACTATGGTTAAAACCATTAATATGGAACAACCAAAAGCTTTCCATTACGAGCACAAGAAAGGCAATTTCGTTAGTAAGTCTATTCAATGGCCTTAACAAAACTTCTTGTTCCTAGTGCTGACTTCGCTTTTAGCCAACGACAATGAGTTTGTTTTACAAGCGTTAAATGATTTATAATAACAAATATACGATAAAGCAATAAAAAGACACAGGAATTTTATAGAGGTTCAGCCCCGAGCCGTTCGGTAATAGCCTAATCCTCGTTATTTTTATTGACTTAAGATCAACGAGAAAGATTCCTTTTCTTATAGCTCTTACAACAGTATCTATGAATATAATTCTTAGATAATATATTTAAGGTATAGTCTTAGCTCAACTGCTTTTTGACCGATCCCCTGCCCAGTGAACATACATCACTATTTATAGGGCTAGGAGGCTTGGGGAGGAAGAGTTTCCCCTCTTGTTACAATGCGTATAAACAGAAAGATCGTGGGATCAATGTTGAATGCAAGGATCGTGGGATTGAGGCTGAATACACTGATAGCAGGATCGTGTGTATGCCATATCCACGTAAATTGATCTCTGAGTTATAGGGATTGTGCAGATGACTCACGATGCGAAAGATGAATTCGCGAAGTGTTGGTCGCTCTGCGCGGATTGCTGAATATCTTCCTCTGAGCATGCCAGCGAGGCATCTGTTGGGTTTTGTGCCCTAAATAAAACCCATTTCAATATAATTAGATTTACTTATTAATAAAGATCAGAAATACCATTTTATGTTGCATGGTTCACATGATTTATTTCGTGATTATATATATAATGTATGAATTCCATTTAAGTCCAGAACATATGAATTTGTTAATGATTATAGTGTTGTCAGCACAGTGGAATATAATCTTAATTATATGTTCGAAAGTTTATTCCCTGATTTGTCGGAACACTATATTTAGACTGACATGGTATAATTAGCGATAGGTATTCTTACACCTTGGAAAAGTGTTATGTCCTTTCCAGGATATTGGCAAAGTTTACCAGTATTGGATGTATGGAGTATACATCGGAAGGGATCGATATTGAACTTTGATTAGATATATTAAAATTTACCGTAATATCTATTCAATTCAATATCACCTGTTGATCCTAGATCAAATGATCTTAATCGTGATATGATTAGGTTCAATCTCAAGAGTGTTATTTGTGTTCTTTGATTTATTAGTTAAGCCTACTTCTGGGTCAGGGTGATACGTACATTTTGGGAACACGGTAGTGCAATTGAGTGGGAGTGCTAACGTAAATATGGAATCTATAGCTTCTATCTGGCGAATAGAAAGTAAAGGATGATTTCCTTCGAGCTTAACCAAACGAAAATAAATGGTGGAGTACTCATTTCACTTAGCTGAAATATCATTTATACAGGGTTAAGTGTTTTAAGGATAAAATACATTGTAGGGTGTTACGGTAATTTAATCCCTTTATAGTGTAAATCATCTATATAGAGGATCATTGATCAAATTAGGATTATAACAATGGATAACTAAAGACGTGTCTATATCGTGGAACATATCATGCGTTCTATGTGACTGAGAGTGCAATTCCAAGTTCTAAGTGTGGATTCAATAAGGAATTAATAAGTTAGGGAATTTACTTGGTAAATACGGTTCGACTTATTGGAAGCTCGGTTATATAGACCCATGTTCCCCATACTAGTTGAGACCATACTGCTTGTAAGACTCAGTTAATTGATTTTAATTAATCAATTATAATTCTAAAGTTAGACTATGTCTACTTTATGAATTTTCACTGAGCAAGGGCGAAGTTTGTAAAGAAAAGAGATTCTAGGTCTATTTCTTAATTAAGATTCTTTATATGTCTAAATTAATAAATATATTAAATGATAATATTATTTAATAATTAATTTTTAGTTATTAAATAATTAGAATTAACATTTAAAAGGTTAAATTGGAAAATTGGCATTTTTGAGAAAATAGGAATGAGAAATAAGAAAATGGGAAAGTTGCAAAGTGAGGCCCAATTTCCTTAAATGGCCGCCCACTATGCAAAGCCTTTTACCATTTTATTTTTCCATTATTTTAATGTCATACAACTCTAACCTAAACCTAGATGGCATTCTATAAATAGAAAGTGTTGGCTTCAGAAAAATCATGACTTTGCACATTGTTTCTTTCAGAAAAAGCCTAGCCGCCCCTCTCTCTCTTTTCCTCTCTTAAATTTCGAAATTCCCTTGAGTGATAGAGTAGTGCCCACACACATCAAGTGGTACCTCAATCATAGTATGTAAGACTGTGGAAAATCAGCATCAAAGAAGGAGAGAAAGAGATCCAAATTCAGATCTTGATAATGCTCTGCTACATAAAGGAATCAAGGGCTGGAGATCTGAATGGAAGGAGTCATTATATTCCGCTGCACCCAATGTAAGGTTTTCTTAAACTCTTATGTGTTTATTTCATTGTTTTAGAATTCATATTAGGATGTTAATGAAACATACTTGGTAGTAAATCTAGATCCTGGTAAAATTTTCCAACAACTGGCACTTGAGCCATGGTAATGATTTACTTTCATGAAATATGAATTAAAACGATGTTTTGTGTTGATTTGAATGGTTTCATGTTTGTTTATGTGCTTATGTGATGAATACTTGTGTTGTAGGAATTTTTTCCATGAAAAATATTTTTTCTATTTTTTAAAATATTTTACTTGGATTCCTTGTCAAAAATTAAGAAATTTTGTTTTTTACAGAACTCGATTCCGATTAAAATTGAAAAAGTTATGAATTTTGGAAAATCGGGAATCAAGGCTGTCGAGTGGGTGCTCGTGAGCACCAGGCACTCGGTCTGGAAGCCTTATCCGTGCGTGTGACACGCCCGTGTGCACCCTGCACTCGACCACGAAGACCCTGCGCCCGCCAAGGTTTCTCGCCCACGTCCCTCTGTTCCGCGCGCGTATGGGGCTGCTAGCAGCCTCTCCTAGGCTGCAGGTGCAGCCTCTTGGCAGCCAACTCCACAAATTGCGATTTTTGTGGGTTTTTCCCCAAAAATCCAACTTTTCATGGAATTGTTTCCCAAAATTGGATTTTGCCATTTTAAAATTTTTCCAATTATGGTAAGATTTAAAAATTTGTTAACTTCTTTAATATTTATATATTATTTAATTATAAGATTAGATCTTATGATATTTAATATATTTTAAATTAAAAGATAACCTTATCTTTTATTTAAAATATTATATTAAAATTATCTTATATGATAAATTAAATAATTAATAAATTTAAAATTAACATAGCTATTTTTATAGATACACTTACCATAATATTTTCAAATTCAAAGGTTTGTTATTTTGTTAAATATTTAATTATTTATAAATTATAAGCTTAAAAATGATATTTTTCTATATATATATCATTTTTTTCTTATTGGAAATTTATGAATTATATTTTGAATATTTAAATAACTTAGATATTTTTGTAGATATTTGAATAATGCTTAATTTGATATATTTTAACATATAATTATGGTAATTATTATTTATTTATTATTTTATTCCTAAAATAATAATTATCTAACCAAATCTATTTTAAAATTGGTTTATTTTATTAAATTATAAGATTTGAAAGTGATATTGAAGATTCTTTCTTTCAAATCATTGATCTTATTTGATATTTAATTTAATTTGATTCAAATAAACCTAGATATTTTAAAATTAGTTTCCTTTATTTTGAGATTTTAAGGTTTGTTTTAACAACCCTAAATTTTCAAAATTTATTTGGTTAGTTTAAGAATAATAATTTAATTATATTAATATCTTATTTCACATTTGTTACAAGGACAATGTTTGTTTATTTAATTTTATATTGTTTATTCAAAATTTTTTTAACAAACCTATTATTTATTTGATCTAAATTGCTATGATTATCTTGTTGACAGATCCAATGATCTGATTTTAATCATAGTCCAATTGTCAATAAATCTTATAAATAATTTGTAACAGGTACATTTTGTACTTCTTTCATCTGTGTAAACCTAGTAACATGATAGGGCCCATCCAAATCATTTGACCTATGTGAGCCTATATGTTTGCTATTGGGCTTAGATGCATATAGGAAGCCCATTTAAGTTTCACTAAGTAAATGGACTAGGTTGCTAAAATAAATTTTGACATAAGTAAATTTATTTAGGCCCAAATAGATTTGGGCTTATTCAATGAATAACAATTGTTTCTTTAAAGGTTAAATTCCTCTCTTTTGGGCCTTGTGTGAGAGTTTGGGGCCAATAGAAGTTGATACGACATACTGAACCCAACTCCCCCCTCACATGAACTACCCCAATTGTGAAGGCCCATTTGCCTTATTTAAATAATTGTATTAGGTTAATTATTTTTAGTCTAACCTAATTAAAATTGAATTAGCAACATAATTAACTTTTAAAATATATGAGATTTATTTTTCATTTTAATATTTTAAAGTTAATTTTAGAAAAACACTTAGTTAATGATATATATTCTAGATAGTTATTTCTATACTAGTCATTATTTCTAATATTAAATAGGAAAATATCATTGATTGTGAAATTAATTGTTTATTAATTAATTTTGGTACAATCTAAGTTTAGTATATTTTCCTAGCATTAAACTAGAATTAAAAATTAAGTTTTCTCTATACTTAATTATTTATTTCTTGAATTTAATACATTTAATTAAATTGAAAATTTCAATATCTAAGTTTATTTTCATCATGATACTTAAATATTGTTATTTTCATGTTATTTAATTAAAATTGGAAATTATTTTAAGTTTGGAATCTTAATTCAGAATAACTTAAGTTTGAATAATTTTCAAAATATATTTTATTTTATTTTATTAATCTTTTTCCCACAATTTTGAAATTGCATTTTTTTAATGTAGAAATTTCGAATTTTATTTGAAAAATAGATTAAAGTTGAAAATTATTTATTTTAATCTTTGACCAACTTAAATCAATGATTTCTCATTTAATGATTAATTAAAATAAATGAACTAAAATATATTATTATTAGAAATTGAATTAATTAGTCAATAAAAGTCTAGATAGTTATTATCTGTTTTGCTTGAAGTATTTTTCTAGTGATATTTAATTAAATAGAAAATTAATATTTAAGTTGATTTTTGATCATGATACTTAAATATTTGAAATTTTTCTCAAATATTTAATTAAATAGGAAAATTATATTTTTGTTGTAAATTAATTTTATTAATTAATTTTGGGCCAACATAAAATTAAGATAATTTTTCCAAGATTTATTTTTATTTTATTTTAAAGCATTTTCGAAAGTAGTATTCTTATACACTTCATTTTTCGAAATGCAATATATATTTATAGAAAATTAAATTTGAGTTGTAAATTAATTTAAATTAATTTTGAAACAACTTAAATTGAATAATTTTTTAAATATTTATTGGAAATTATTACTAAGATGGAAATAATTCACGTTATTTTCATATCCATCTAAGTATAATTTATAAATATTAAATTAAAATTTATATTTAGAATTTTTTATTCTAAATTGGAAATTTTAATGAAATAAATATATATTTAAAATAAATTGATTAAAATAAATACTAGAAGAAAATACAACTTTCATTAAATAATGAGCTTTATTATTAGGATATTCGATCTCCATTGTTGGTTTTACATAGCTATTGTTTTAATGAGTAATCCTCCGTAATGGAGGAACATTCATTAGCAAGTTAGCACCGTTTAATCTCGAAAGATAAGTATTTTTGTAAGTATTTTATATAGTATTGATCACCCTAATGGTGGCGACTGTATAAGACTTGCAAGAGTATGAAACAATGGTAGAAGCTCATAAGATAGAATAGCCTTGACTCTCGCCTAAACGGCACAACGCAGATTCCAATCTTGATCGAATAAAAGGCTGCTAGAATGTTTATCATTTTAGATGAGCTGACAACTCTATTCAATGGATGGTAGCTTTGACTCTCGCCTAAACGGGACACTGATATCAGTTTGTTGAAGACCTTGGAAATTATTTAGGATTGTATGTTTTAGTATTTCACTTGTCATTCCTAAATGCTATATGTTTAATAATTTATGAATTGTGTATGAATTTATATTGAACCATGTTATTTTCTGTTATTAAATTGTAGTTTAATTTCGAATCTTCATTGTTGGTCTAACTTGGTTTGTTGTTCTAATGAGATAAATCCCTAATGAATTTTCACTATTAGACTAACATAATAGTGTTAGATCTCGAAAGATAAATATTATAAATGCAACATCTAGCTGTTCATCAATTGATGACACCTTAGACTAGTATTTACAATATGAAACAAGAAGATTGTATAAATAAGATTACTTTGACTCTCGCTAATCGGAGCATCATTGGATTCTTATTTAAAAACGAAATTATCCTAATTCCTCTTAGCTTATTCATTTCGAATAAGCTCAATAACATATCATTGGATGAATGGTCTATAAATCATTTCATGTCATTCTATATTTTCTCTTAAGAAATTAAATGACACATATGGTTATATTCTCGAAATTCTATCCCAAAATGATATAAATCCTCAATCTTACAAAATCTCCTACTTGTATGGGCAAATCAACTTAGAGTTAAATTAGTAGTGGTGGTCCAAGAAAGAATTACTCATTATACAGTTACACTTTCACAAGTGTTTAATAACCATTTTCTATCTATGGATTCAAACTGTATGAGTTTAGTATTCTATGACCAGAATCCACTTGCACTATTCTAAGAACTCTTTGATGTAACTATACCTAAGTCATCAAAAGACTACAACTATTTTTTTTAATCTATGGCATTAATATTTTGTTCATAGTGGTTTTGACAAGATCATTCTCTGCAAAGAGTTAATTGTTAGGTTTTATGCCCTAAATAAAACTCTTTACAATCTGATTAGTTATCAATATAAGAAATTTGAAGTGATTGATGTTTGCATGAATTTTACATGCTAATGGTTTAATATGTTTAATATGTTTATTACATTCATACACACAAAATCAGTTAAATCCAGATCATATGTTTATTCACAATTACAGTATCGTCAACACAGTGGAATGTGATTGTGATCATATGAATCAAAAGTTTTGGTCCCTGTTTCATCAGTGTTATTGGATTTACACTAATGTGATAATCAGCGATGATGTGTACTTACACTTGGAGTAAGTGTTATGTTCTTTCCAGGACATTAGTAAAGTATACTAGTTTCGAATGTATGGAGTATACATTGGACTGGACCGATATTGCAACTAAGTTAAGATATTACAAACTTACCGTTATACATATCTTTCCAAGTCAATATCAGTAGTTGATCTTAAGATTAAAAGAATCTAAATCCTGATATGCTTAGGCTCAACTCAGGAGTGTTATTCATGTTCTTAGATTTATTAGTTAAGCCTACTTTCGGGTCAGGGTGATACGTATATTTTGGGAACATGATAGTATGATTGAGTGGGAGTGCTGAACATAAATATGGAATCTATAGCTTCTACTGGTGTATAGAAGTCAAGTGATGATTCCCTTCGAGCTTAGAAAATAGAAGTAAATGGATGAGCTCTTGTTTAACTGACTAATTATTAGATCACTAAACACCATTTACAGGTAGCTAAGTGTTTTAAGGGGCAAAATACATTGAGGGGTGAGAACGGTAAAAGAAATCCCATCTCGATGTAAATCATCTATATAGAGGATCTTTAAATCACAATAAGATTATAACAATGGTTAAATGAGATAGTATATTGGTATCGTGAAACATACAATATGCTCTATATAAGTCTGAGAGTGCAATTCTAAGTTCTAAGAGTGGATTCAACGAAGAATTAATAAGTAGGAATTTACTTGGTAAATTTGGTTCACTTATTGGAAGCTCAGCATATAGATCCATGGTCCCCATTCTAGTTGAGAACATTCTGCTTGTAAGACTCATTAATTGATTCGTGATTGATCAATTATAATTCTAAAGTTAGACTATGTCTAATTTTATGAATTTTCACTAAGCAGGGGTGAAATTGTAAGGAAAAGAGTTTTCTGGGTTTATTTATTTATTAATGGACTTTATATGTCTAATTAATAATTAAATTAAATGACAATATTATTTAATAATCTATTTTAGTTATTAAATAATTAGTTTTGGCATTTAAAAGGTTAGAATTGGAAAATTGGCGTTTTTGAGAAAATAGAGATAAAATTTGATAAAATTGCAAAATTAAGTGAGGCCTATTAACACCATATGGCCGGCCACTTATAAGGCTTTTTCAAATTAATATTTTCATTATTTTAATGCCAAATAATTCTAAACCTAGACCTAGTAGTTGCCTATAAATAGAAAGTGATGGCTCAGTCAAATCATAAGTTTTTCATTAGCTTTCTGACAGAAATTTCTCTCTTCAGAAAAACTTAGCCTCCCTCACTCTCTACCTTGGCCGAAATCTCTCTCTCTCTTTTCCCTTCATCTTTTTCGTGACCCTAGTGAAAGAGTAAGTGCCCACACACAGCAAGTAGTAACTCAATCATAGATTGGAAGATTGTGAAGGATCAAAGCATGAAGAAGAAGGAGATTCGGGCTCAGATCTTGATTATACTCTGCTACAGAAAGGAATCAAGGGTTAGAGATCTGAGTGGAAGGAGACATTTATTCCGCTGCATCAATGTAAGGTTTTCTTAACTTTATATGTGTTTATTTTATCGTTTTAGAAAGTTCATATTTAGGATGTTAATAAACATACTTGTGAGTAGATCTAAGATCCTGGTAAAATAATTCCCAACAACTGGCCTCAGAGCCATGGTAATTGATTTACTTACATGTAATTTGGACTTTAAAACGATTGTTTGTATGTTCTTTGGATGGTATCATGTTGTATTGAGTGTTATTTGATGATTGATTGATGTTTGTGAAATTTTCGTAAAAAATAATTGTGATTTCGTTTCTGGAATTATTTTTATTGGATAGTATGGAAAAAATTAAGCAAGTTAGCCTTTTACAGAACTCAATTTGGATTTTATTTGAATTAGTTAGGATTTTTTGAAGATTTGACAAAATCGGGGCTGTGCTGATAGTTTCCTGCGATCGCAGAATTGTCCGTACAGTTTCGAATTTTTCCCTTTTTCTTCAATTTTTCATACTTTTTCATGGAATTAGCTTCTAATTTTTTGTATGGTTTTGTATATATACTATTACTATTCCTAATTCAATTCTAATTATCATTTTGAATTAATTTAATATTTTTTTTTAATTTAATTCAAGATATTAGTGTAATTTGAATTTGAATAGAATTAGTATTTATCTTTTTGCTTAAAATCTATCTTATTTTTAAATTTGATTATATTTTTTTTAAATTTAAGGTCAGATTTTTTAAGATATTTATAATATCTTTTAAGATATTTATAATATGTTTTAAAGATATTTATAATATCTTTTAAGATATTTAAAAATATCTTATATTTTAAGATTTTTTAATTAAATCTTTTTAGATATTTTGACCATATTTAAATTTAAAATAAGATATTTATAACCATGTAATTTTAAATAGATATAAGATATTTTACTAACTTTTAAATTTTGTTATTTTATTTATTCAAATTAAATTTAAAATCTGAAAAGATATTTTCTTTTATCTTTTCTAATTTTTTATTTAATTTTTTATTTTTTAAAATAACATTTAATATTTAAAAGTAGTTAGTAAATTTTTGAAATGATATTTAGGTTGGTTGAAACCTAATTTTTCAAAATAGTAGGTTTAATTTTAAATATTTATTTTTTAAATAATTTCGAAATTTAAATATTTTTTATTTTATTTTCGAAAATTAATTAATTTTTTTTTTTTCGAAATTAATTAAAATATTTTATTTAATTATTTATTTTTCGAAATTATTTATTTAAAATTAAATAAATCCTACTTCCATCTATCCAGCTAACCTTGTTGCAGGAGTATGTGTTTAAACTTGTGTGTAAGTTTTTTAAAAACCTATTATTACTTGATTGCAAATAGCCATGGTTACCTTTTGCCAGATCTAATGATCTGATGGCTCCCTTGGTCAAGTTAATAATTTGTAACAGGTAAATTGTACAATCTTCTTTCATCTGTGTATGACCTAGCAACATGATAGGATCCATCCAAAGTGTGCCTGTGTGAGCCTATATGTTTATTTTGTTTTAATATAGATACATATAGGTTGTTGCTAAATAAAATGTCACACCATGATAGATTTTATTTAGGTCCATTTAGTTATTGGACCTATTCAATTAATAACAGTTATACATTTTAAGGTTAAATTCCTCTCTTTTGGGCCTTGTGTGAGAGTTGGGAGCCATAGAAGTGGGTACGACATACTGAACCCAGCACCCGCTCACATGAACTACCCCAATTGTGAAGGCCCATTTGCTTGATTTGAATAACTGTACTAGGTTAATTACATTAGTTTGACCTAATAAAATTGAATTAGCAACATAATTAACTTTTAAAATATATGAAAATTTATTTTCATTTTAATATTTTAAAGTTAATTTTAAGAAAAACACTTTTAGTTTAGATATTATTTCTAGATAAATTATTTGTATTTTTCTTGTATTTAATTAAATATAGAATTTTAACTAACTAAGATTCTTTCTGGAGCTTATTTAATTAAATATTCCTATTTAAGTTATAAATTAGTTGTATCAACTGATTTTTCTTAACTAACTTAAATTTGAATATTTGATTTAAATTTTAAATCAAGTTGAGGAATCCTAGGCATTAGTTATTAAAGATTCTTAAGATATTTTTTAAGTTAATATCTTTTCAAATTTTAACTTGAAATGGAATATCTTAGATATTTTTTGGTTAATATCTTTTCAAATATTAACTTCAAAAGATATCTTCAAATTAAGTGGTTACAACTTAATTTGTGATATTTAATTAAATCTAGATTTGAAATTATTTAAGTTTTAGATTTTTTCTATATAACTTAAATTAGATATTTTTCAAATTTTGAAAAGATACTTAGTCAAATAAGATATTTTCTAGATAGTAATTTCTAGACTACTTATCATTTCTAATATTTAAATAGGAAAATCATACTTTGTGAAATTAATTATTTAAATAATTAATTTTGGTACAATTTTATTAAGTATATTTTTCCTAGTATTAAATAGAAATTAATAATTAAGCTTTCTATACACTTAATTATTATTTCTTGAATTTAATACATTTAATTAACTTGAAAAATCTAAATATCTAAGTTGATTTTCATCATGATACTTAAATATTTATTGATTTTTCATGACACTTAATTAAATAGAAAATTATTTTTAGGTTGAAATTTAATTTTTCAACTTAAATTTAAATAATTTTCAATATATATATATTTTTTTCTTTATTTTATTAATCAATTTCGAAATTTTCATTTTATTTATGCAATATTTTCGAATTTTTTATTTTGAAAAATAGATTGAGTTGTAAATTAATTATTTATTTTAATTAATTCTTGGACCAACTCAAGTCAATGATTTTTTCATTTAATTGATTAATTTAAAATAAATGAATTTAAAATATATATATATTATTAGAAATTGAATTAACTAGTCAAAAGAAAATCTAGATAGATGATATTTTTGCTTGAAGTATTTCTTTTCTATTTTTTTATTATTTTCAAAAATTGTATATTTATATACTTTAAATTTTCGAACCCAATAAATATATTCTCAAAGGAAATTTTTAAGTTGCTAATTATTTATTTAATTCAACTTAAATTAATTTCCTTAATATTTATATTTAAGATTACTACTAAGATGGAAATAATTAATTTTATTTCAATCACCATCTAAGTATAATTTTATAAATATTATATTAAATTCTTATTTTTGAATTTTAATTCTTAAATAGAATTTAATGAGATTTATTTATTAGAATAATAAAGAAAATACATTTTAAACAATGAGCTTTATTATTATTAAAATATTCGATCTCCATTGTGGGTTTTACACCGCGTTTGTTTTAGTGAGTAATCCTCCCTAATGGAGGAACGTTCATTAGCAATTTTGCACCGTTTAATCTCGCATGATAAGTGGTTTGTAAGTGTTTTATATGGTATAGATCACCCTAATGGTGGCGACCATATTTGACTTGCAAATTGCGAAACAATGGTAGAAGCTCATGAGATAGAATAGCCTTGACTCTCGCCTAAACGGGACAACGCTGGATTCTGATCTTGATCGAATAAAAGGTTGCTAGAATGTTTAACATTTTAGATGAGCTGACAACTCTATTCAATGGATGGTAGCTTTGACTCTCGCCTAAACGGGACACTGATATCAGTTTGTTGAAAACCTTGGAAATTATTTAGGATTGAATTTTTTAAGTATTTTCTCATATCATTCCTACTTGCTATGTGCTTATAATTTCTAAATTGATTTTGTGTGTTAAACCATTATTAATTTCTATTTGTTGATTTCTATTATTTTGTAGTATCCTATTTTGTCAAAATGAATCCCATGTTATCACTGTTGACTGAAAACAAGCTGAATGGATCTAACTTTAATAAATGGAATGAGAACATTAATATTGCTCTCATAGGAGAAAGTGCCTTGTTTGTTTTAACTGAGCCGTCACCTGAAGTGCCTGGGGATAATGCATCCAAAGCTGTGAAAGAAAAGTATGAGCGTTGGCAGAAGGCAAATGACAAAGCTCTATACTTTATGCTTTCTAGCATGGTTGACACCCTCAAAACTCGGTTTTCTAAAACTAAGAAGGCTGCTGAATTTATGACGAAGTTAAATGAGCTATTCGGTAAGGCATCACTTCAGTCACGCTTTGACGCGACTAAGAAGTACATTAACGCACGGATGGAACCTCATCAAAACGTGCGTGATCATGTCCTCCTCATGTCCAGTTATTTCCAAGAAGCCCAGGATCATGGTGCTGAAATGGACAGTGATACTCAAGTTAGTCTTATCTTGAATAGCCTGACTCCAGCATTTCTACCATACACATCAAATTATGTCATGAATAAGAAGGAAATTGACTTTCATGAATTAGTCAATGACCTTCAAACTTATGAAAATTTGATTGGAGGACCCAAGAAGAAAGGGAGTAAACCTCACAATCCTGGTTATGGTAATGGGACGATGAAACCTGAAGCAAATGTCGCCTCTGCTTCAAAGCCCAAATCGAAGAAGAAGTGGAAGAACACCAAAAAGAGAACAAAAGTCATGAAAAAGGCTGCTCCTTCTGGTGATGCTACACTTAAAGGAAAGTGTTTTCACTGCAATGAAAAAGGTCATTGGAAACCCCAGTGTCCTAAACTTCTTGCAAAGAAACAAGGTATTTCCATTTATAAACTTTAAGAGTTTTAGTGAATTATTATCCAATTGGATTTATGATTCTGGACTAACTTTGTTTATTTGTTTTTCTTCTTCTTATAGGCCAAGCTACTTGAACTCAATTGAGTTGGATCAGCAAGCTGGACCAAGGGTGAAATCGTCCAGATGAAGATGAAGCTCTTCAATCTATTTTTGAATTAATTGTTTTAGTTTAAACACAATTTGGATTTCAAATTTTAGTTAGGGATATTTATCCCTGTTTCTCTCATATTGTTGCAATACATTTTTTTTATTAATAAAGTTTTATTTTCGATATTCCCTATTGCAATTTATGAGATTGAGCTTCATTTAATTTATCTTCATCAATTATTACCACATTATATTTGTATGTTTGTATGTGTAAGTGTTTTTATTATTGATGCAAATTCTATAATATTTACAACTCTTCATAGAGTTATATTATATAAACATTAGAAATTATTTCTATGTTTATCAATAATTGTTAATTCTCATACAATTATTAAGAATTTGTTTAATAAAAGGATCTTATGATCTGATAGGGGTGGAGAAAAGTTAAGAAAACTATGCAGTTCAACGATCTTTTATATCTAATGAACTCTGGATAGTATTCAACTCCACATAAACTCTATCACACTAAGAGAATCATGATCTATACAACCTTTAGGGGTGGATCATAATCTCTATATACTTAGGGGTGGAGGTTATCCATAGTACCCTATATGTATATTCTTAGGGGTGGAATCTATTCCACAATTCCCTATGAAACACATATCTTGTTTAAACATATAAGTAATATAATGAGTCAGCTATTGTCAATATAAATTCTTGATCTTGATTGTATGTTCCATTTCGATTTTACTGTTGTAAGTAAAAGTTTGATACCTTTGAAAGTTCTTTGTTAAAGTTTCACACTACCTTAATTGAGTGGGAGAATTTTAAAGTTCTATACCCATCTTCATTAGGTTGATAAATGTGATAGGTACTTAAGAACACTACTGAAAAGCAAATCTAACCATTCACATGGATAGGTATAGCTTATCAGAATTATGAGAATAAGATAAAGAACTCTAGTTCAGTCCATTCGAATGACTTGAACCAAGAATTCTTAATCCTCATAAAATTTGTTGGTATCTTAATTTTGATTACTTTAAACTCTGGCATGTATTTTTCACTTCAAATACTAGTCTGCTATGTTGATGACTTAGTCTTGACTTAAAGTTTCAGACTAATACAAAAGTCACAACTAGGTAACTCTCTAAACAATCAGAGGTTAAAAGTATTATTTAACCAGACATCTGCTATTGAGTGGGAGCTATCTGAGATGTAATCAAATAGGGAACATTAGAAGATATTCAAGAAGGATTTATGAAAGTGATCTATATGTCAGATATTAAGGAACTGTGTATCAGTTGTCTTTGTATCACACCATCTAATTTCGAAATTCTTAAGATGGTGCTTACTTTGGGGGTGGAGGAATTATTGTATAATAATTCAAGCTCTACTAGAGAAGAACTATAACTTGGTCTATTCGAAAATACCAGAAAGTTATATCACTGAAGAAAAGTCTACACTGTATTATCTCAATTACATATTTTAAAATATGAGAGATATGTCTTCTGTTAATTCAGATGTACTTTTAAAACAGTAAAGATTTCAGTATCCCTTGATGAGTAAAGCATATAGTAAAGGATGTTTCATAAGTGTATTTATGAACTAGTTTCCAGAAGTTTGGGTGGATTCAAATATACTACACTTGATCTGAAGATCAAGACATCAGATTGACCTATTTGCACAGTTTGTTTTATATTAGTGCAAGTGGGAGTTTGTTAGGTTTTATGCCCTAAATAAAACTCTTTACAATCTGATTAGTTATCAATATAAGAAATTTGAAGTGATTGATGTTTGCATGAATTTTACATGCTAATGGTTTAATATGTTTAATATGTTTATTACATTCATACACACAAAATCAGTTAAATCCAGATCATATGTTTATTCACAATTACAGTATCGTCAACACAGTGGAATTTGATTGTGATCATATGAATCAAAAGTTTTGGTCCCTGTTTCATCAGTGTTATTGGATTTACACTAATGTGATAATCAGCGATGATGTGTACTTACACTTGGAGTAAGTGTTATGTTCTTTCCAGGACATTAGTAAAGTATACTAGTTTCGAATGTATGGAGTATTGTTGACCGAGGTTTTCGGCAACTATTAAAATATGATTATAATAAAGAGCTGTAAGAAAGTGAGATGAAGATTTTTTACGTGGTTGGGGCGTTAATGAGCCTTAGTCCACGAGCCACTGTTATTAATGGATGTATTTAATACAGATTCTACACTTGAGAGAATGTCTTTCTCATAAATACAGAGAATGTTCTTGGTGAGTATTTTCTCTTCTTGCTCTTTTGCAACCCAAGATTCTCGACCCCATTAAATGAGCTTTGAGGGGGTATTTATAGTGTTTTGGTGGGGGTAATCCCTAGAATTGTTCTTACACATGTGTCTGTGAGTATCCATAAAGTTGGGCATTTCCGATGAATATACCATGGGCGATGCATGGTCAAATCCCTAGGTGTTGTAGGGCTTTTATGGAGAATGTCCTTTTTGCCTTGTGATTGACGTGACTCTTCGCAGAGTAGCCGTCGCTAGACTTAAATGATCATTACTGTAGCGCTGCTGTTTGGGGGTTGTGCCGTCAGACTTTATTGCGTGTTACAGTCCCAACACGTTTCCTCCCATGCAGCATTAAATGCGACTTGATTGCTCGGGAGAGACCTGACATATCCCGGAGAGCCTTCACGCTATACTAGCTTCCTGGAGTACCTTGTACTCCGGGTGCCTCCTCCGGGACCCGTGCTAACAGCGCTTCCTGGTGGCGCACAAAGACTTAGCAAATCTTTCCAAGTTATCTGATCCACATGTCCCCTCTCGACTGGTCCACGTATTTTGGGCGAATTCTGGAGCAACATTTACCCCCCAAGCCTTGTTTACTTAGTAAAAATAAACCAAGGCTTGTTCAAGTGTCTCCGGTTGACTCCTCGTTTCCCTAGCTCGAGCCTCGAGCGCGTGGGGGCAAATTAAATGATGTCATTTAATGCAGCGATTTGCTTTTTGCAGGAATGTCTCCAGCCGCCTCCTCGGTCTTCTAATACGAACCTGGGGGCGCGTGGAGGTGCGTCTGATAATGGCATTAAATGCAGCGATTCGCTTTTGCAGAGGTCGATTCGTTTCACAACCCATGATTGATGCGGCGCATTAATGGTGTCAGACGGATACTCAAACGTTTCCACCGCCTTAATGGTAGATTGATCTAATCCGTTGATCTTTGGGAATTCGAATCGTGCGTCTCCCCCACCGTGCGATTGGTAGGTGATGACGCCTGTTCCTCATGCATTTTTGCCTATAAAAGCCACCACCTTTCCTTCATTTCGGTTACTTTCCATTCCTTGCCATTTCTGCTCGAATTTCCTAGAGAGAAAATTCCTCAAAGTAGCACGAACTGTCTTAATACCCAGACACTTCATTCAGTTTCCTGGTGTTTGACTTTGCCAGTTCTTCTCGACTCTCACTCAACCACATTCAGTACCTCCAGTTCAACGATCGACTGTAAGTTTCTTGCATCCTTAGATAATAACATGCTTATATTTACTTCGTTCGTTTTCTGGGTTCGTACTTAGAGGCTTCTGTGAGTGTTTAAGTTCTTCGATTTCTGCTGTATGTTTACTGCGTTAGTTGTAGAATCGCCATCATCATGCCCCTGTTGTAGTTATACAGTTCTGTTTGAAGAGGGCCATGTGTTCTTCGTTTAACAGTCGCTTAGGGCATAGGATGGCTTTTCTCTTTTTTTTTTTTTTTTGCAAAACCACTTTCTGCGACTTCACTGCACCCGACACTTGTTCAGGGATTCTCTCCAGAGTTTCCCATGTGACACGTGTCCGGAGGGGGCCTCTTTCCAGCGGTTAGGGGACCCCCACTCCCTTTTTCTTGATTTAGGGTTTGGTATGGGACCTAACTGCTGGACTTTTCTTTTTCCCCTTTTGTTTTTTCTCAGAACACAAAATGTCTGCTTCTGGCTCAAAATCTTCGAAGAAGAAAGGGAAAAATATGGCCACGCTGGAGGAGGTTTCTCTGGGACCCGTTGCCCAGGAGGGGTACAAGTCCCGTGCAACCGGTTGGGAAGCGGCCGAGCTTCGATCAACCCTGACTTGTCCTCACCAGCTGGAGAACATTATTAATGTGGCCGGGATCAAACCCTCCACCTCAGGGACATTTCACCGGCCTCCTCGCGACTCGGAGACGCCTAATCATAACTATGACGGCTTCGGGGCTTGGAGTCAGACCCATTTGATGACCGGTGCCATGCTCCCACTCCAAGATTACTTTGTTAATTTTCTTGTATTTGTCGGCCTTGCGCCATACCAACTTATTCCTCAAGCTTACCGCCTGCTCTCAGGCTTATTTATTTTTTACACCGCCCGTGGCTGGGGGTCTCCCAGCCCGGCGGAAATTTTATATTTTTATGAACTTGTATCCGTCCCCAAGAAAGGGGACAAACTTAAGGATGGTTTTTATGGGTTCCGGATCCACCCTGCTAACGAGGGGGTGGTTCCGTATAATAGGCAGACTCATGTTAAGGAGTACCGCCACCGCTTTTTCTTTTCTTCCGGGTTCAGGGCCGTGGACCACCCGGAGCTTCTCACGGAGTGGGTGCGGATCCCACCTTATCAACGGACGCTTCCCACTCAGGCTTTCCTTCGAAGGGCCCAAGTCTTTGCCTCCTACGACCACGCCGATCTTGATGTCGGGGGCCTAGTCACCACGGAGAACTGTAGGAAGGCCAAACTTATCCTTTCTCACCAATCCGTGGATGACTCCAACCTCTCACGGGTCATCTGCCCCAATGTGAGGGCGCCGGTTGCGGAGAAGGCCTTCCGGGATGAGCTCATTGCTACGGCAGAGAAGAAGTACCAAGATTATCTCTACCGGAAGGCCCAGGAGAAGGCGTACTCTAAGGCCCAGGCTGCCTCTGGGAGAGGGCTTCGCGTGGGGAGTCCGGTGGTGCGAAGGAGCCATGCCATTGGCGGGAAGTCCGAAGCAAAATTTTTTGACAAGATACTTCAAGAAGAGATTGAGGATCGTCCCGCCGGGGGGCCCCTTCGTCTTGAAGATTCTTCCGAGAGACAGACTTCCCGGCCTCAGCCTTCAGCCCCCGAACCAAACTCGGGTGCTCCTGGTGCTAGCACTTCCGGTGCCGGCGGTAAGTCTCCCTTGATAATACGCTATGTTCCTTCCGTTGATGAATATACCAATCATAGGCCCGTAGGGTTCGACGAGCGTCTTCGTAGATTTAAGATGTCGTTGACCCGGTGGGGGGATCGATTGAAGGACTTTTATTTTACGAACTTAGGAGATTACCTAGGTCGGTCCCGGATGGGCTCCGGCCCTCCAGAACCTATTCCCTTAGGTCCATCAGCTTACATAGCGTCCAGCTGGTTTCGGCCCTCGGACAGTTATCTTGGAGATGATGCTGCCAGCATTAAAGTTCAGGACTTTGCTAGCGCCGAATTAGGAAGTTCGGGTAGGAGTAGCTTATTTGCTGTATCTTTTATAAGCGGTTTCTCACGAACTTCTAACACTTGCTTATATTTTGGAACAGGTACCTCCATGGATGCCATCCTGGAACAGCTTGCCGGGGTTCATACTCCCGTGGCTCCTCCGGCTTTCACCCCCTCTCCCCCGTCCCCTTCCTTGAAGGTTCCTTCCGGCGCTCCTCCCGAAACCATTGACTTAGTGGATGACGAGGAGGTGCTTCTGGGAGAGGCCGTTGAGGGTGCAGGAGAGCCTCAAGCCCTTCCGGAGGTAGCAGAGGAGGACGAGGAGGAGCCTGAAGTGGCTCTGATTCGCAAGCGTAAGGGCAAGATGATTGCCCAGGACGAGCCGAAGAGGCCTCGGAGGGCCGACACTCCTGCCCATGGCCTAGACGGCGGGGTCTCCCCGATGGAGGAAAATCCTGCTCCTCCCCACATCGAGCTTACCCCGATTCCGGGGGATGAGGGGAGGCAGGAGCTTCGCATAGCCAAACACAACTACGCTATGGACGAGTACTCCCGGGGGTATGCCGAAGTGGAGGCCCTTAGGAGGATTCTGCGAGCTGAGATTGAGGCGAGCATCAACCACCCGGAATACCGGGATCCGTGGAACCTCAATCTGGACCCCTTAACGGACTGGTTCCGGCCTCTCCTAGGGCCTACCTTGGCTCCCTTTGCCGCGGAGATGACCGGCGAGTTCGCCTCTCAGCTTACACGTTGTGCGCCCAAGCGGTTTGCCACTTGTGCTTCCCTGAACTCCATCTTCCAGGTCCAGGACCTCAGCCATTCCCTCACGGTGGTAAGTACTGTTGGGTTTTATGCCCTAAATAAAACTCATTTCAATATAATCAGATTTGTTTATTAATATAGATCAGAAATAACATTTAATGTTGCATGGTTCACATGATTTATTTCATGATTATATGTATATAATGTATAAATTCATCTGAAACCCTTTTCACATACTTGATCCTGTTTATTGTGTCGTCAACACATTGGAAAGTAAACATGACTATGTGAATAAAGTTTCCTAGATTTATCAGACATAGGGTTTTACTGATATGATAATCTACAACAAGAGTTTACTTGTATTTGGAGAAATACTATGTTCTTTCCAGAGCATTGGTTAAAGTAAAGCTCAGGTTGGATGCATGGAGTATGCATCGGAAGGGACCGATATTGAACTTTGACTTAGATTTATTAAACTTACCGTAATATCTATTCAAGTCAATATCGCCTAGTTGATCCTAGATCAAATGATCTTAATCCTGATATGATTAGGCTCAATCTTGAAAGGCTATTCGTGTTCTTTGATTTGTTAGTTAAGCCTACTTTTAGGTCAGGGTGATACGTACATTTTGGGAACACGGTAGTGCAATTGAGTGGGAGCGCTATCATAAACATGGAATCTATAGCTTCTATCTGGCGAATAGTAAGCAAAGGATGATCTCCTTCGAGCTTGACCAAACGAACATAAATGGTGGAGTACTCATTTCACATAAGCTGAAATATCATTTATACGGGGTCAAGTGTTTTAAGGAATAAATACATTGTAGGGTGTAACGGTAATTTAATCCCTTTACGGTGTAGATCATTCATATAGAGGATCATTGATCACATTAGGATTATAACAATGGATAACTAATGATGTGTCTATATGGTGGAACATATAGAGCATTCTATATAACTGAGAGTGCAATTCTAAGTTCTATGCGTGGATTCAACGAAGAATTAATAAGTTAGTGAATTTTAGTGCTAAATTCTTGATCTACTTATTGGAAGCTCGGTTATATAGACCCATGGTCCCCCCACTAGTTGAGATAATATTGCTTGTAAGACTCATGTAATTGGTTTTGATTAATCAATTATAATTCACGAATTAGACTATGTCTATTTGTGAAATTTTCACTAAGTAATGGCGAAATTGTAAAGAAAGAGTTTATAGGGGCATATTTGTTAATTATGATACTTTGTATGGTTCAATTAATAAATATGATAAATGACAATATTATTTAATAATTATTTATAGTTATTAAATAGTTAGAATTGGCATTTAAATGATTGAATTAGGAAATTGGCATTTTTGAGAAAATCAGATACAAAAGGTGTTAAAATTGCAAAATTGCAAAGCCCAAGGCCCAATCCATTAAGTGTATGGTCGGCCACCTTTGTAGCTTTTTTAAATGATTTTTTCATTATTTTAATGCCATATAATTCAAATCAAACCCTAGAGGAATGCTATAAATAGATAGTGAAGGCTTCAGGAAAATAACACACTTTCTGAATCAGAAAAACCTGAGCCTCCACTCTCTTCTCTAGCCGCCACTCTCTCTCTCTTTTCTTCCTCAATATTTCGAACCTCTCTTAGTGATTAGAGTAGTGCCCACACACATCAAGTGATACCTCAATCATAGTGAGGAAGATCGTGAAGAAAGATCATCAGCAAAGGAGATTCAGCATCAAAGATTCAGAGAAAGAGATCCGAGGTTCGGATATTGATAATGCTCTGCTACAGAAAGGAATCAAGGGCTAGATATCTGAACGGAAGGAGTCATATTATTCCGCTGCACCCAATGTAAGGTTTCCTAAACTTTATATGTGTTTAATTTATCGTTTTAGAAAGTTCATATTTAGGATGTTAATAAACATACTTGTGAGTAGATCTAAGATCCTGGTAAAATAATTTCCAACAACTGGCCTCAGAGCCATGGTAATTGATTTACTTACATGTAATTTGGACTTTAAAACGATTGTTTGTATGTTCTTTGGATGGTATCATGTTGTATTGAGTGTTATTTGATGATTGATTGATGATTGTGAAATTTTCGTGAAAAATAATTGTTATTTCGGTTCTGGCATTATTTTTATTGGATAGTATGGAAAAAATTAAGCAAGTTAGCCTTTTACAGAACTCAATTTGGATTTTATTTGAATTAGTTATGATTTTTTGAAGATTTGACAAAATCGGTACATCTTGATAGTTTCCTGCGATCGCAGAACTGTCCGTACAGTTTCGAATTTTTTCAATTTTCTTCAATTTTTCATACTTTTTCATGGAATTAACTTCCAATTTTTTGTATGGTTTTGTATATATACTATTACTATTCCTAATTCAATTCTAATTATCATTTTGAATTAATTTAAATTTTTTTTAATTTAATTCAAGATATTAGTGTAATTTGAATTTGAATAGAATTAGTATTTATCTTTTTGCTTAAAAATCTATCTTATTTTTAAATTTGATTATATTTTTTAAATTTAAGGTCAGATATTTTAAGATATTTATAATATCTTTTAAGATATTTATAATATCTTTTAAGATATTTTAAAAATATCTTATCTTTTAAGATTTTTTAATTAAATCTTTTTAGATATTTTGACCATATTTAAATTTAAAATAAGATATTTATAATCATGTAATTTTTAAATGATATAAGATATTTTGCTAATTTTTTTTTAAATTTTGTTATTTTATTTATTTAAATTACATTTAAAATTTGAAAAAGATATTTATTTATCTTTTCTAATTTTTTATTTAATTTTTATTTATAAAATAACATTTAAAATTTAAAAGTAGTTAGCAAATTTTTTTTGAAATGATATTTAGGTTGGTTGAAACCTAATTTTTCAAAAATTGTAGGTTTAATTTTAAATTTAAATTTTTTTAAAAAAAAAAAAATTTCGAATTTTTCAAATTTTTTTTAAATTTTTCGAAAAATTATTTTTTTTTATTTAATTAATTATTTTCGAAATTAAATATTTAATTTAAAATTAAATAAATCCTACATCCAACTATCCAACTAACCTTGTTGCAGGAGTATGTGTTTTAGCTTATGTGTAAGTTTTTAAAACCTATTATTACTTGATTGCAAATAGCCATGGTTACTTTTTGCCAGATCTAATGATCTGATGGCTCCCTTGGTCAAGATAATAATTTGTAACAGGTATATTTACAATCTTCTTTCATCTGTGTATGACCTAG
Source organism: Cannabis sativa (assembly GCF_029168945.1). Lineage (NCBI taxonomy): Eukaryota > Viridiplantae > Streptophyta > Magnoliopsida > Rosales > Cannabaceae > Cannabis > Cannabis sativa. The sequence continues at coordinate 45,887,906 of NC_083602.1, read as the reverse complement.
CAACATGATAGGACCCATCCAAAGTGTGCCTGTGTGAGCCTATGTGTTTAATTTTATTATAGATGCATATAGGTTAATGTTGCTAAAATAAATTATCATAGTTCTTGATAGGATTTATTTAGGCCCATTTAGTTTTTGGGCCTATTCAATTAATAACAGTTGTTCTTATTAAGGTTAAATTCCTCTCTTTTGGGCCTTGTGTGAGAGTTGGGAGCCATAGAAGTGGGTACGACATACTGAACCCAGACACCCCTCACACAAACTACCCCAATTGTGAAGGCCCATTTGCCTGATTTGAATGACTGTACTAGGTTAATTACACTAGTTTAACCTAATAAAAATTGATTAGCAACATAATTAATTTCATTTATTTTGAAATTAATTTAAGAAAAACATAGTTTAAAGAATTTTTTTTATTCTAAGCTAAACTGTGTGTATTTTCTTGTATTTAATTAAATATAGAATTATAACCATCTAGATTCTTTCTGGAACTTAATTTAAATTTTTCATTAAATATTCCTATTTAAGTTGATATTTAGTTATCTTCAACTAACCAACTTAAATCTGAATATCTTTTGAATTCAAAATTTCAAAATTAAGTTGAGGAATTTTAGGCATTGGTTATTAAGATTCTTTAGATATTTTTTAAGTTAATATCTTTTCGAATATTAACTTAAAATGGAATATTTTCAAATTAAGTGGTTACAACTTAATTTTTGATATTTAATTAAATTTAAATTTGAAAAATATTTAAGTTCTAGATTTTTTCTAGTCAACTTAAATTAGATATTTTTTCAAATTTTGTGGAAAAGATACTTAGTCAAATAAGATATTTTCTAGATAGTTATTTCTAGACTACTTATTATTTCTAATATTAAATAGGAAATATTATACATTGTGAAATTAATTATTTATTAATTAATTTTGGTACAATTTACTTTAAGTATATTTTTCCTAGTATTAAACTAGAGATTAATAATTAAGTCTTCTCTACACTTAATTATTTATTTCTTGAATTTAATACATTTAATTAATTTGAAAATTAAATATCTAAGTTGATTTTTATCATCATACTTAAATATTTCTTTTTCATGACATTTAATTAAATAGAAAATTATTTTTAGTTGAAATTTAATTTTTCAACTAAATTTAAATAATTTTCAAAATATATTTTTTCTTTATTTTATTAATCAATTTTTTTTCGAAATTGCATTTCTTAAATGCTAGAATTTCGAATTTTATCTTGAAAAATAGATTAAGTTGTAAATTAATTATTTATTTTAATTAATTCTTGGATCAACTTAAATCAATGATTTTTTCATTTATTGATTAATCTAAAATAAATTGAATTAAAGTATATTATTAGAAATAGAATTAATTAGTCAAAGGAAAATCTAGATAGGTGATATTTTTGCTTGAAGTATTTTTCTAGTGTATTTAATTAAATAGAAAATTAATATTTAAGTTGATTTTCATCATCATACTTAAATATTTGTAATTTTTCTTATATATTTAATTAAATAGGAAAATTATATTTTTTTGTTGTAAATTAATTTTATTAATTAATTTTGGGCCAACATTAAATTAGAATAATTTTTCCAGGATTTATTTTTTATTTTAATATGCATTTTTCGAAAATTGTATTCTTATATACTTTAATTTTTCGAAATGCAATATATATTTATAGAAAATTAAATTTGAGTTGTAAATTAATTTAAATTAATTTTGTAACAACTTAAATATTTTTTCTAAATATTTATTGGAAATTATTACTAAGATGGAAATAATTCATATTATTTTCATATCCATCTAAGTAAAATTTATAAATATTAAATTAAAATTTATATTTAGAATTTTTCATTCTAAATTGGAAATTTTAATTAAATAAATATATATTTAAAATAAATAGAATAAATAAAGAGAATAAAAGAAAATACAACTCTTTTAAAATAATGAGCTTTATTATAGAGACATTCGATCTCCATTGTGGGTTTTACACCGCGTTTGTTTTAGTGAGTAATCCTCCCTAATGGAGGAACGTTCATTAGCAATTTCGCACCGTTTAACCTCGCATGATAAGTAGTTTGTAAGTGTTTTGTATGGTATGGATCACCCTAATGGTGGCGACCATACTTGACTTGCAAATTATGAAACAATGGTGGAAGCTCATAAGATAGAATTGCCTTGACTCTCGCCTAAACGGGACAACGCTGAATTCCAATCTTGATCGAATAAAAGGTTGCTAGAATGTTTAACATTTTAGACGAGCTGACAACTCTATTCAATGAATGGTAGCTTTGACTCTCGCCTAAACGGGACACTGATATCAGTTTGTTGAAAACCTTGGAAATTATTTAGGATTGTAAGTTTTAGTATTTTCACTTGTCATTCCTACTTACTATATGTTTATAATTTCTGAATTGTGTATGAATTTATATTGAACCATGTTATTTTCTGTTATTAAGTTGTAGTTTAATTTCGAATCTTCATTGTTGGTCTAACTTGGCTTGTTTATCTAATGAGATAAATCCCTAGTGGATTTTCACCATTAGACATACATAATAGTGTTAGATCTCGAAAGATAAATATTGTATATGCGACATCTAGCTGTTCATCAATTGATGACACCTTAGACTAGTATTTTTACGATATAAAACAAGAAGATTATATAAATAAGATTACTTTGACTTTCGCTAATCGAAGCATCGTTGGATTCTTATTTTAAACGAAATTATCCTAATTCCTCTTAGCTTATTCATTTCGAATTAGCTTTCAAATATATCATTGGATGAATGGTCTATGAATCATTTCATGTCATTATATTTTCTCTTAAGAAATTAAATGACGCATATGATTATAACCCCGAAATTCTATTCCCAATTGATATAAATCCTCAATCTTAGAAATCTCCTACTTGTATGGGCAAATCTGACTTAGAGTTTGTATTAGTAGTGGTGGTCCAAGAAAGAATTACTCATTAAATTTGGTTGAATTTAAGTCTTTGACTTTAATTTTAGAATCCAAATAGAAATTTTCTTAAATTTCTAATTCCAGAATACAATACAGTTACACTTTCTCAAGTGTTTAATATCCATTTTTTATTAATGGATTAAAACTGTATGGAATGTGAGTTAAGTATTCTGTGACCAGGATCCACTTGAAGTATTCTAAGAACTCTTTGATGTAACTAAACCTATGTCATCATAGACACTACCACATTTTCTTAATCTATGGCATTTGTATCTTGTTTTTGACAAGATCAATCTCTGCAAAGAGTTAATATGCCTATATCCACTGAAAGTAGTTCATCTCATTCGAAGATGGATGTACATTCAGGGATGGATATGAGTTTTTCGTTGCATTCTTAAAACGATAACTCTAGATTATACCTTATGCAAAGAAATTTGAAATGTTTAAATATTTCATTAATTTCTAGCAATGGTTAAAACCATTAAGGTAAGTGGTTAAAGATCTTGCGAACTGATAGGGGTGGAGAAATAGTTAGTAGATATGCAGTTCAAAGATCATTAAATTGATTTTTGAATTATATCCAAACTTACCTCCCCAGAAATTTCGAGTTGCATGTTGATGATTAGTTACTAGTCGTTGCCTAAATCCTTCTATGGTAATACAATTTCAGAATGATGTAATGGTTGTATACTTAATGTAAATCATTACTAGATTCATGGATGACCTAATCAAAATCTTAAGAAAGGCTAGAACTGTTAACCATGGTTTGTTAGCTTTTCTAAGTGATTAGGGGTGGACCATCCCATTGTCAATAGATAAGAAAGTGTTTGTTCAAACAAATACTACTTTTCTAAGAAAATGACTAAGTCTGAAAAACAAGTAGCAAATAAAGGAGATATTTATTCTTGATTCCAAAAGTGTTCTATCATCTTATAACATATGATGATCCCACTGCCTCTGTTGTCTTGTCACAACCGAAGAGATCAATACCATTTAGTTTTCTTCGACATAATTCACGGTACCTTGTCGTAGTGGGAGAGTTTCTAGGAACTCACCTTCTTATGACTTGGGAGACACTAGTGATTAAAATCCATTGTGAGTTTAAACAAGTAATGGATTGTCAAGATAAGAAACTAAGAAGAAAGCCAATAGAACTATGGTTTAATCCATTCACATGGAGTAACCTAAAGTTTTCTATTACAAGGACATAAAAGGAAATTTTCGTTTATAAGTCCATTCAATGGACTTAACAAAACTTCCTGTTCCTAGTATTATAGGTTTGAGTTTATCTAAACCTATGGCTTGTGGTATACCTGGTAATTACTTACTCTAATGCAAGCAACTTACTTTAGTAAGATGCTGAAGCATTTTCTTTCTAATGGCAATCTATAGAAGCTTCACAACTTCTTAGGCATAGATTTTATTTATCTAAGGAAAAGTCTCAACTATTCCAGAAAAGATAAAGCCATGGAAAAATTTCTTATATCAACAGTGAGAGGTCTTAGATATGCTTTTGTATGCCTTAGACCAGACACCTGCTGTTGAGTGGGAGTAATGAGTAGGTATCAGATTAATCCAGGAGAAGAACATTGGAAGACAATCAAGTAAATCTTAAGATAAAGAAGAGGAACTATATGTTAGTCTATAAGGGTGTGTTTAAAACTCTTAGACTACACCATATCAGATTTCGAAATTTGCCTATGTGCTAGTAAATCTTTCTGATAAGATGGTGGTTACTGCGGGGGTGGAATAGTGATTTTGGAGAAGTGTAAAAACCTATCCGAAGTCTCTAGGTCTACCGAAAGGGACCGAATGTTAAAGCCGCAGGAAAGTTACTTATTCAGTCTAAGGAAAGTTCTATACATCTTTGGCACCATTCCAAATTGCCTTAAACTACTAGTGTTAATTTCCTGATTAACCAAAAGTAGTTGCCAAAGGTATAGAATCCAGTATCCCAAGAGAGTAAACATATAGAGAGGAATTTCACATTATCAATGATTTTGTGATTAAAGGAAGAGTAATGGTGGAGAAAAGGTTGTGGTTAATTCAACCTTTCAGATCCTATTACGAGGAGTTTACTACTACTACACTTGATTTGTATATCAAGGTGTTGAGATTATTTGAAACGCACTTTTTGTTTTATATTAGTGCAAGTGGGAGTTTGTTGGGTTTTATGCCCTAAATAAAACTCATTTCAATATAATCGTATTTGTTTATTAATATAGATCGTAAATAACATTTAATGTTGCATGGTTCACATGATTTATTTCATGATTATATGTATATAATGTATAAATTCATCTGAAACCCTTTTCACATACTTGATCCTGTTTATTGTGTCGTCAACACATTGGAAAGTAAACATGACTATGTGAATAAAGTTTCCTAGATTTATCAGACATAGGGTTTTACTGATATGATAATCTACAACAAGAGTTTACTTGTATTTGGAGAAATACTATGTTCTTTCCAGAGCATTGGTTAAAGTAAAGCTCAGGTTGGATGCATGGAGTATGCATCGGAAGGGACCGATATTGAACTTTGACTTAGATTTATTAAACTTACCGTAATATCTATTCAAGTCAATATCGCCTAGTTGATCCTAGATCAAATGATCTTAATCCTGATATGATTAGGCTCAATCTTGAAAGGCTATTCGTGTTCTTTGATTTGTTAGTTAAGCCTACTTTTAGGTCAGGGTGATACGTACATTTTGGGAACACGGTAGTGCAATTGAGTGGGAGCGCTATCATAAACATGGAATCTATAGCTTCTATCTGGCGAATAGTAAGCAAAGGATGATCTCCTTCGAGCTTGACCAAACGAACATAAATGGTGGAGTACTCATTTCACATAAGCTGAAATATCATTTATACGGGGTCAAGTGTTTTAAGGAATAAATACATTGTAGGGTGTAACGGTAATTTAATCCCTTTACAGTGTAGATCATTCATATAGAGGATCATTGATCACATTAGGATTATAACAATGGATAACTAATGATGTGTCTATATGGTGGAACATATAGAGCATTCTATATAACTGAGAGTGCAATTCTAAGTTCTATGCGTGGATTCAACGAAGAATTAATAAGTTAGTGAATTTTAGTGCTAAATTCTTGATCTACTTATTGGAAGCTCGGTTATATAGACCCATGGTCCCCCCACTAGTTGAGATAATATTGCTTGTAAGACTCATGTAATTGGTTTTGATTAATCAATTATAATTCACGAATTAGACTATGTCTATTTGTGAAATTTTCACTAAGTAATGGCGAAATTGTAAAGAAAGAGTTTATAGGGGCATATTTGTTAATTATGATACTTTGTATGGTTCAATTAATAAATATGATAAATGACAATATTATTTAATAATTATTTATAGTTATTAAATAGTTAGAATTGGCATTTAAATGATTGAATTAGGAAATTGGCATTTTTGAGAAAATCAGATACAAAAGGTGTTAAAATTGCAAAATTGCAAAGCCCAAGGCCCAATCCATTAAGTGTATGGTCGGCCACCTTTGTAGCTTTTTTAAATGATTTTTTCATTATTTTAATGCCATATAATTCAAATCAAACCCTAGAGGAATGCTATAAATAGATAGTGAAGGCTTCAGGAAAATAACACACTTTCTGAATCAGAAAAACCTGAGCCTCCACTCTCTTCTCTAGCCGCCACTCTCTCTCTCTTTTCTTCCTCAATATTTCGAACCTCTCTTAGTGATTAGAGTAGTGCCCACACACATCAAGTGATACCTCAATCATAGTGAGGAAGATCGTGAAGAAAGATCATCAGCAAAGGAGATTCAGCATCAAAGATTCAGAGAAAGAGATCCAGGTTCAGATATTGATAATGCTCTGCTACAGAAAGGAATCAAGGGCTAGATATCTGAACGGAAGGAGTCATATTATTCCGCTGCACCCAATGTAAGGTTTCCTAAACTTTATATGTGTTTAATTTATCGTTTTAGAAAGTTCATATTTAGGATGTTAATAAACATACTTGTGAGTAGATCTAAGATCCTGGTAAAATAATTTCCAACAAGTACTTTGTGATTTTTTGCGTTTCCTTTTTGTTGTTTGTATTTTGTTTTCTTCCTTTGAGAAATTTTTCCTTATATCTCGTTATGGTTCAGCTTGCTGCTGAGGCTGGCCGCCTCTCCAGGAACATCATAAACCACGGCTTCGCTCTGTCCGACTTTGGGGACATGAATGACGTCAGGAAGGTCCTCCAAGACCTCACAGCGGAGAGGCAGATCTACCAGGAGGCTGCCGAGCGCCAGGAGGCAGCGGCCAAGGCCAAGGAAGAGGAGGCCAGACGGAGGGAGGCTCAGGCGGAGGCCATGATCCGGGACGAGGCTCAGCGGAGAGACAGGATGGAGGCCCATCATCAGGAGGAACTAAGGGTTGCTGCCGAGAAGGCCAGGCGAGATCTCCGGGAGGCCAGGGAGGCTTTGGATGAAATGGCCGCCAAGGTGAGATCTCTAGAGGAGACTCACCAGTCGGACATTGAATCCAAGGCCGCTTTAGCTGCGGAGCTGAAGGAGCTTAGGGATTTCAAAGAACAGTCCACCAGGAAGGCCAAGAGGACCGAGCTCCTTTCCCCTGTTTCCTGCGCCCGGTGCCCGAAGCACTTTGATGATGGTGTCTACATGGCTTGGGCCACCAATGATCAGAGTATCAAGCTTACTTTTTATCCCAAACCCGAGGAGATGATTGCCAGATTTCGGGAAAAGAAGAAGAAGCTTGATGCTGCGCTTGAGGCACGGATTGGACCTCGTCTTCCTCCGCGGGCTGACTGAGCTGCCGTATTATTGACCCAGATTCTACCCGTTTCTTTTATAACTCTTTTTTTTTTTGTTGTACATATTTGCTGCTGCCTTAGAACAATTTACATATAGGCGGCAACTTTCATTTGAAGGGGAGACAATTATATTATAAGGCCTGTCCCCGGGCCATTTATATGTATATGACCTGCCCTTTGGGCTAGGATATTTTTTTTTTATATATGCGATCTTTATTTGTCACACTTATATATTTTAACCCGTCCTTTGGCTCAGGGTTTTTATACTTATGCTTTTTATTTTTGCGCATACTTTTTGACCTGCCCTTTGGGTCAGGATATTTTACTTAATTTGACCTGCCCTTTGGGTCAGGATATTTTGCTTAGTTTGTTTTTGTTTGTCCGTGCGGTATACCCTAGTACCCCCTGAGTGGCATAGAAACTTTGTTTTTAAGGCACTCAGTTTTATTTAATACAGAGGAGGCATACATTTGGACGGTACAAACCCTTTGAACAAAATCTAAGTTTAATTCGCTACTGGTAATATTTTCTGAGGTGATCGGCATTCCAGGCTCTTGGGACAGTAGTTCCGTCCATTCTTTTCAGTTTGTAAGTGCCAGAACCAATTTCGTCCTCGATTTCATATGGTCCTTCCCAATTTGGTCCAAGTACCCCTACTCCGGGTTCTTGGGTGGCTGGAAAAACCCTTCTTAGGACCATATCCCCAATAGCGAATTTTCTGTTTTTAACCTTGGAGTTAAAATACTTGGTCACCTTCTTTTGATAAGCAGCCATCCGTATTTGAGACTCATCCCGGAGTTCTTCGACTTGATCCAAAGCCTCTTGGAGCAGTGCCTGATTAGTGGCCGGATCATAAGTCGTCCTCCTGTGGGATGGGAATAATGTTTCCACCGGGACCATTGCTTCACAACCGTACGCCATTGAGAACGGCGAGTGACCGGTTGTGGTTCTGGGGGTCGTCCGGTAGGCCCACAATACCCTTGGCAATTCTTCAGGCCAGTTATTTTTACAGGCCAGTAGCTTCTTTTTCAAGGTGACCTTTAGGATTTTATTGACTGCTTCCGCCTGGCCGTTTGTTTGAGGCCGGGCTACCGCGGAGAAGCTTTTTACCACTCCGTGTTGGTTGCAGAAGTCAGTAAATTCCTCGCAATCAAATTGCTTTCCATTGTCTGAGACTATTTTATGAGGCAAGCCGTATCGACACACTATGTTTTTAATAACAAAGTCCAATGCCTTCTTAGCAGTTATTGTCTTCATAGGCTCAGCCTCTGTCCACTTTGTGAAGTAGTCCACTGCTACTATTGCATACTTTACCCCTCCTTTTCCCGTAGGTAGAGACCCGATGAGATCTATTCCCCAGACCGCGAAGGGCCAGGGGCTGGTCATCAAAGTGATCTCATTTGGAGGAGCTCTCGGTATGTTCGCGTACCTTTGGCACGAGTCACACTTTTGGACATAGTCTATACAATCTTTTTTCATTGTTGGCCAGAAGTACCCTTGCCTCAATATTTTCTTTGAGAGGCTGGGTCCTCCTGTATGATCTCCACAGAACCCTTCATGGACCTCCAGCATGATTTGTCTAGCTTCAGGGTCCGATACACACCTTAAATAAGGCATGCTGAGTCCTCTCCGGTAGAGAATTTTATCCATCATTACATAACGATGAGCCTGATACTGAATCTTTCGAGACAGTGCCCTCTCTTGGGGCAACTCACCTGTGGTTATGTACTTTATGATGGGGACCATCCAGCTGGGTTCTTGCCCAACCGTTTGTGTGGTCTCTTTTATTTTGATGCTTGGCTCCGCCAAGCGTTCCACTGGTACTACCCCCAGCTCTTCGATTTCGCTGTCCGAGGCTAACTTAGCCAGACAGTCCGCATGAGCATTCTTCTCTCGGGGGATTCTTTCTATTTTGTAGTCCGTGAACTCGTGGAGCAATTCTCGGACTATGGCTACATACGCGGCCATCCGCTCGCCGCGAGTTTGGTATTCTCCGGAAACTTGGTTTACGACCAGCTGAGAATCTTTGTAGACTTCCACTCTCTTGGCTCCTACGGCTTTAGCCAATTTTAGCCCTGCTATCAGGGCCTCATATTCGGCTTCATTATTCGAAGCTGTGAAGTTGAATCGGAGTGCTGCCTGGAGCCGCAATCCAGTAGGTGATATCATAGCCACTCCGGCTCCTGAACCGTTCTCATTAGAAGCTCCGTCCACAAATACTCTCCAAGTGGGGATTGGTGGCTCCGGTGTATTGGCTGTCGCCTCGGCTTCATTGCATTCGGTGATGAAGTCTGCCAAGGCTTGGCCTTTTATGGAAATCCGGGGCACGTAATGTAAGTCGGGCGACTCAGCTCCATCGCCCACTTGAGGAGTCTTCCGGATGCTTCAGGCTTCTGGAGAACTTGCCGGAGTGGATGATTGGTCAAGATTCTGATCGGATGGGCTTGGAAGTATGGTCTCAACTTCCTTGATGCCATCAGGAGGCAGAATACTAATTTTTCAATAACCGGGTACCTTGTCTCGGCCCCTACCATGCGCTTACTAACATAGTACACGGGGTGCTGAATTTTTTCTTCCTCCCGACCAAAGGCAAGATCGACCGCATGCTCGGAGACGGCCAAGTAAAGGAACAAGTCTTCTCCAAGGACGGCTTTTGATAGGATAGGAGGTTTGGCCATGTGGTCTTTTAACCTTTTGAATGCCTCCTCACATTCATCTGACCATTCGAACTTTTGGCATTTCTTCAGTATGTAGAAGAAGGGTATGCACTTGTCCGTGGATCGTGAGATAAAGCGGCTCAGTGCGGCTACCTTTCCGGTCAAGCTCTGTACGTCCTTATGTTTCTTGGGGGATGGCATGTCCAGGAGAGCTTGGATTTTCTCCGGGTTCGCCTCGATCCCCCTTTGGCTGACTATGAAGCCCAGGAATTTTCCCGACTTGACCCCGAAGGTGCATTTTTTCGGATTGAGCTTCATGCCGTATCTCCGGACGACTTCGAAACATTCTTCTAAGTCGCTTGCATGGCTGTTGCATGCTTTGGATTTGACGAGCATGTCGTCTACATATACCTCCATGTTTCGTCCCAGGAGGCTTTTAAACATCCGGTTAACCATTCTTTGATAGGTTGCTCCGGCGTTTTTCAGTCCGAAAGGCATGACTAGGTAACAGTATACCCCCTTATCGGTCCTGAAGCTAGTGCACTCCTGGTCTGCCGTATGCATTTTTATTTGGTTGTACCCAGCATAGGCATCCATGAAAGATAGCAGCTTAAATCCGGACGTGGCGTCTACCATCTGGTCGATCCTGGGCAGCGGAAAGCAGTCCTTTGGGCAGGCTTTGTTTAGATCTGTGAAATCTATACAAACCCGCCAAGTCCCGTTCGGCTTGGGCACCAGGACCGGATTGGCCAGCCATTCCGGATAATACACGTCGCGGATCATGCCATTGGACAAAAGTTTATCCACCTCTTTCTCTAAGGCCTCGGCTTTCACCGAGTCGAGCGGGCGTCTCTTTTGCTGTACAGGGGGCATGTCCGGGTTGACATTGAGTACATGGGTGATGACATGAGGGCTGATGCCGGTCATGTCTTCTTGGCGCCATGCGAAGATGTCGATGGCGCCCTTCAGTGTTTTTATTATTTTATCTTTTTCCTCCGGATCCAGGCTCCTCCCTATCCGGAGTACTTTGGTGGAGTCGTCGTCGCACACTGGTATTTCTTCGACGTCCTCCATTGGTTCCACGACCCTTTCGGACCCTATGCGAGGATCCAACTCGTCCTCTTCAGCCTTCTCTATCTCAGGGGGCCCCCGGACCATGAGTACTGGCAAGTGGGTGGCAACATTGTAACATTGCCTGGCCTCTCCTTGATTTCCCCTCACCGTTCCGACTCCGGCTTCCTGGGTAGGGAATTTTAGGCATAGATGTCGGATTGAAGTAATTGCACCAAAGTCGACGAGGGCCGGTCGGCCTAGGATTGCGTTGTAGGCTGTTGGACAGTCTACCACCACGAAGGTGCAATACTTGAATGTGCTTTGGGGGGTATCTGGGCACAGGGTGACTGGGAGCCTGACTTTTCCCATCGGTATTAGCGTCGTCCCGTTAAACCCTGTGAGCTGCGATCCACTAGGCGAGAGGTCCCGGTCGGTCAACCCTATCGCCGTGAAGGCTTCTTTGAAGAGCAAGTTCACGGAACTCCCATTGTCAATCAGGACCCTAGCCACCACCTTATTTGCGATGGGGGTCTCTATGACCAGCGGGTCGTGGTGAGGAAAACGCACCGTCTTGGCGTCTTCTTCCGTGAACGTTATGGGCTGGTCCATTAGCCGAGGTCTTTGAGCCGGGAGTTGAGTAACCTCCCACACCTCACTGTGTCTTGCGGCCTCGGCATATCTTTTTCGCTCCTTGCGAGTGTTTCCTCCGATATGGGGACCTCTGGAGATCATGGCTACCCGTCCATTAGGCCGGGGCGGTAGCCCGGGTATATGCTGGGTGTCACCTGCGGGAGCAGCTGGAGGAAATACTCCTGCTGTACCCCCTGGCGTTCCCAGAAGCATACCCCCGACCACCTGCCCTGGATTAAGGTGGGGCAACCTATTTTTGATCAACTCATAGAGGTGGCCCAAACGGATCAAATTTTCAATCTCGTCTTTGAGATTTTTACACTCATTGGTGCTATGACCAATGTCGTTGTGGTACTCGCACCTTTTACTCGGATCTCTCCGGGAGCTGTCTTTGTACAATGGCTAGGGTCTCCGGTAGTGTGTATTCTGCCTTGTGGCAAAATATACACGTTCCTGCGAGTCCGTGAGCTCTGTGTACTTGGTGTATTGGGGTGTGTACCCGTTTTTTTGGCGCTTCTCTCCCGTTCGGGTGCTGCCCTTGGAGGACCTTTTGCTCCTCGACCCCTGGGTAGGGCCTGTTAAGCTAGCAGTCGGGGCAGCCTGTGAAGGAGTCCGTCCATTCACCCCGGACGGGTTGCCGTAATGGGAAGATGTCGGGGCCAAAGCTTGACCCTGGCTGTATCCGGGAGTGGCAGAGAACTGTATGCCACTTACCGGGGGAGTCGCGGTCGGGACAGTACCCGAGGGCGACAGTCCTGGCATGTATCCCGCTATCCCGGTGGGATAATAGCCTCCGTAAGCCACGATCTGGGCTTCTTCGAGGTTAATATATTTTTGGACTCGCTTCTGGAAGTCCTGAAGGCTAGCAACGCCTTCTTGCTGTAATTCGTTCCAGAAGGGAGTCCCAGTGCAGATTCCTGCTTGGAGAAGCGCAAGCTGTTGTCCGTCGTCGACCTTCTTGGTCTTTGAGGCTTCCTCTCGGAACCTCTTGATGTAATTCTTCAAGGTCTCGGTGGGCAGTTGCTTGATGTTGGTCAAGGCACTAACCTCCAAGTTGACCTTCCTGGCAGCGACTAATTGTGTCCGGAAGTTGGTTTGGAGTTTGTTCCAGCAACCCACCGATCCTGGTTCCAATTTTTTGAACCATTCCTCTGCCGATCCGCTCAGAGTGAGGGGGAAGCACAAGCATTTGGTGTCATTGCTGACCCGCATGACTGTCATGACCCGTTTGAACCGTGACAAGTGATCACTGGGGTCGGAGTTCCCAGTATATGCTGCCATTTCGGGCATCTTGAAGTTTTTAGGGAGCTCCGCCTCCAGGATATGTTTGGCACAAGGCTCCCGATCCTCACTGTCCGAGTCGGAGTCGTCTCCCTTCTGCCTCCGAGAGACTCGAGCAATATCTTTTCGAAGTATGGCAAGTTCCGCCATAATCCCTTCGTGTACAGTACCCGAGGAGACCACGGGCCTGTATCTTTTTTGGTCAAGGTGATCCCGGAGGTCACCTTGATTCCCATTGATTTGATTTCTCAGATCAATGGGTGGACATCTCTGTCCTCTTCTTCCTCTACCCCCTGGTTCCTGGTGCACGGAAATGCTTTTCCGGTCCCCTCGATCCTGAGGGCCAAGACTCCCTCTTTAGGGCTTGCCCCTCTGCGGACCTTTCCCTTTAGGGAAATCCGAGCGGACCCTTCGCGGATCCTGCACCTTTTTCTTCCGACCAGGGGTAGAAGTAGGGTTTTTTGTTTGGTTTTCCTCAGCAGGGTGCCTTATAGGGCTAGGTTCCCTAGGTCTTTGCTGCTAGGAATTAGGCGAAGACGTCGCTGGCTCCCCGTCGAGCCCAGCGGCCATCGCCTTGGGATGCACGTGAATACCAGCTGCCTCCATGGCTTTCTGCATGGCTAGCATCACTTCGTGCATTTTTTGGTTTTGCACTTTCTGAGCTTCGATCTCAGTTTCATGATCGATAGCTTTTTGTCTAAGGAGCACCAACTCCGAGTAGCTTCCTCCGTCGTAGGCATACTCGTCGAGGTGTTCCTCGTAGTTCTCGTCGGGAACTATTTCTTCTTCTTCTTCCTCGGACTCCTCTGCTGCCCTTGAGGCTACATCTTCCTCATTGGGGTCTTGAGCGTCTTCTAGAGGGCGAGGATGACGTGTAGCTCTTGTCTCCACCATTGTTGTGAAGTTAAATGCTTGTTGTGAAGCAGCTTTCCTCAGCTCTCAATGAAAGCACCAAAATGTTGACCGAGGTTTTCGGCAACTATTAAAATATGATTATAATAAAGAGCTGTAAGAAAGTGAGATGAAGATTTTTTACGTGGTTGGGGCGTTAATGAGCCTTAGTCCACGAGCCACTGTTATTAATGGATGTATTTAATACAGATTCTACACTTGAGAGAATGTCTTTCTCATAAATACAGAGAATGTTCTTGGTGAGTATTTTCTCTTCTTGCTCTTTTGCAACCCAAGATTCTCGACCCCATTAAATGAGCTTTGAGGGGGTATTTATAGTGTTTTGGTGGGGGTAATCCCTAGAATTGTTCTTACACATGTGTCTGTAAGTATCCATAAAGTTGGGCATTTCCGATGAATATACCATGGGCGATGCATGGTCAAATCCCTAGGTGCTGTAGGGCTTTTATGGAGAATGTCCTTTTTGCATTGTGATTGACGTGACTCTTCGCAGAGTAGCCGTCGCTAGACTTAAATGATCATTACTGTAGCGCTGCTGTTTGGGGGTTGTGCCGTCAGACTTTATTGCGTGTTACAGTCCCAACACGCTTCCTCCCATGCAGCATTAAATGCGACTTGATTGCTCGGGAGAGACCTGACATATCCCGGAGAGCCTTCACGCTATACTAGCTTCCTGGAGTACCTTGTACTCCGGGTGCCTCCTCCGGGACCCATGCTAACAGCGCTTCCTGGTGGCGCACAAAGACTTAGCAAATCTTTCCAAGTTATCTGATCCACGTGTCCCCTCTCGACTGGTCCACGTATTTTGGGCGAATTCTGGAGCAACAAGTATATATTGGACTGGACCGATATTGCAACTAAGTTAAGATATTACAAACTTACCGTTATACATATCTTTCCAAGTCAATATCAGTAGTTGATCTTAAGATTAAAAGAATCTAAATCCTGATATGCTTAGGCTCAACTCAGGAGTGCTATTCATGTTCTTAGATTTATTAGTTAAGCCTACTTTCGGGTCAGGGTGATACGTATATTTTGGGAACATGATAGTATGATTGAGTGGGAGTGCTGAACATAAATATGGAATCTATAGCTTCTACTGGTGTATAGAAGTCAAGTGATGATTCCCTTCGAGCTTAGCAAATAGAAGTAAATGGATGAGCTCTTGTTTAACTGACTAATTATTAGATCACTAAACACCATTTACAGGTAGCTAAGTGTTTTAAGGGGCAAAATACATTGAGGGGTGAGAACGGTAAAAGAAATCCCATCTCGATGTAAATCATCTATATAGAGGATCTTTAAATCACAATAAGATTATAGCAATGGTTAAATGAGATAGTATATTGGTATCGTGAAACATACAATATGCTCTATATAAGTCTGAGAGTGCAATTCTAAGTTCTAAGAGTGGATTCAACGAAGAATTAATAAGTAGGAATTTACTTGGTAAATTTGGTTCACTTATTGGAAGCTCAGCATATAGATCCATGGTCCCCATTCTAGTTGAGAACATTCTGCTTGTAAGACTCATTAATTGATTCGTGATTGATCAATTATAATTCTAAAGTTAGACTATGTCTAATTTTATGAATTTTCACTAAGCAGGGGTGAAATTGTAAGGAAAAGAGTTTTCTGGGTTTATTTATTTATTAATGGACTTTATATGTCTAATTAATAATTAAATTAAATGACAATATTATTTAATAATCTATTTTAGTTATTAAATAATTAGTTTTGGCATTTAAAAGGTTAGAATTGGAAAATTGCCGTTTTTGAGAAAATAGAGATAAAATTTGATAAAATTGCAAAATTAAGTGAGGCCCATTAACACCATATGGCCGGCCACTTATAAGGCTTTTTCAAATTAATATTTTCATTATTTTAATGCCAAATAATTCTAAACCTAGACCTAGTAGTTGCCTATAAATAGAAAGTGATGGCTCAGTCAAATCATAAGTTTTTCATTAGCTTTCTGACAGAAATTTCTCTCTTCAGAAAAACTGAGCCTCCCTCACTCTCTACCTTGGCCGAAATCTCTCTCTCTCTCTTTTCCCTTCATCTTTTTCGTGACCCTAGTGAAAGAGTAAGTGCCCACACACAGCAAGCAGTAACTCAATCATAGATTGGAAGACTGTGAAGGATCAAAGCTTGAAGAAGAAGGAGATTCGGGCTCAGATCTTGATTATACTCTGCTACAGAAAGGAATCAAGTGTTAGAGATCTGAGTGGAAGGAGACATTTATTCCGCTGCATCAATGTAAGGTTTTCTTAACTTTATATGTGTTTATTTTATCGTTTTAGAAAGTTCATATTTAGGATGTTAATAAACATACTTGTGAGTAGATCTAAGATCCTGGTAAAATAATTCCCAACATTAATATGCCTATATCCACTGAAAGTATAATCATCTCATTCGTAGATGGATGTATATTCAGGGGTGGATATAAGTTTTCGTTGTATTCTTAAAACGATCACTCTAGATTTTACCTTATGCAAAAGAAATTTGAAATGTTTGAAAAATTTCATCAATTTCTAGCAATGGTGAAAAACCATTAAGGTAAGTGGTTAAAGATCTTGCGAACTGATAGGGGTGGAGAAATAGTTAGTAGATATGCAGTTCAAAGATCATTAATTTGATTTTTGAATTATATCCAAACTTACCTCCCCAAAAAATTGGTTTTGCATATTGATAATTAGTTACTAGTCGTTGCGTAAATCCTTCTATGGTAATATAATTTTAGAATGATGCAATGGTTGTATACTTAATGTAAATTATTACTAGATTCATGGATGACCTAATCGAAATCTTAAGAAAAGCTAGAACTACTAACCCTGGTTTCC
Source organism: Cannabis sativa (assembly GCF_029168945.1). Taxonomy (NCBI): domain Eukaryota; kingdom Viridiplantae; phylum Streptophyta; class Magnoliopsida; order Rosales; family Cannabaceae; genus Cannabis; species Cannabis sativa. The sequence goes on along the minus strand of NC_083602.1, from coordinate 45,870,754 downwards.
ATGTTTGTTAGCTATTCTAAGTGATTAGGGGTGGACCATCCCATAGTCATTAGATAAGAAAGTGTTTGTTTAAACAAATACTACTTTTCTAAGAAAATGACTAAGTCTGAAAATAAAGTAGCAAATAAAGGAGATATTTTTTCTTGATTCGATAAGTGTTCTATCATCTTATTCTATACAAGATGATCCCACTGTCTCTCTTGTCTTCACACAACTGAAGAGGTTAATACCATTTAGTTTTCTTAGACATAATTCACGGTACCTTGTCGTAGTGGGAGGGTTTCAAGGAACTCACTCTTCTTATGACTTGGAAGACACTAGTGATTAAAATCCATTGTGAGTTTAAATAAGTAATGGATTGTCAAGATAAGAAACTAAGAAGAAAGCCAAGAGAACTATGGTTTAATCCATTCACATGGAGTAACCTAAAGTTTTCTATTACAAGGACATAAAAGGAAATTTTCGTTAATAACTCTATTCAATGGACTTAACAAAACAGGTTGTTCCTAGTATTATAGGTTTGAGTTTATCTAAACCTATGACTTGTGGTATACCTGGTAATTACTTACTCTAATGCAAGCAACTTACTTTAGTAAGATGCTGAAGCATTTTCTTTCCAATGACAATCTATAGAAGCTTCACAACTTATAAGCATAGATTTTATTTACCTAAGGAAAAGTCTCAACTATTCCAGAAAAGATAAAACCATGGAAGAATTTCTTAAATCAATGATCTGATTTAATATTAATCAAATTTTTTCATATAAAGAATCTTAATTAATATTAATCAAACATACTAGGTAGTAAATCTTAATTAAATATATTAACTGATATATTCTTTCTTGGACCACCACTACTAATTTAACTCTAAGTTGATTTGCCCATACAAGTAGGAGATTTTTAAGATTGAGGATTTATATCATTTCGGGATAGAATTTGGGGAATATAATCATATTCTTCATTTAATTTCTTAAGAGAAAATATAGAATGACTTTATATGATTTATAGACAATTCATCCAATGATATGTTATTAAGCTAATTCGAAATGAATAAGCTAAGAGGAATTAGGATAATTTCGTTTTAAATAAGAATCCAACGATGCTCCGATTAGCGAGAGTCAAAGTAATCTTATTTATACAATCTTCTTGTTTCATATTGTAAAATACTAGTCTAAGGTGTCATCAATTGATGAACAGCTAGATGTTGCATATACAATATTTATCTTTCGAGATCTAACACTATTATGTTTGTCTAATGGTGAAAATCCATTAGAGATTTGTCTCATTAGAAAAACGAACCAAGTTAGACCAACAATGAAGATTCGAAATTAAACTATTTAATAACAGAAAATAACATGGTTCAATATAAATTCATACACAATTCAAAAATTATTAAACATATAGCAAGTAGGAATGACAAGTGAAAATACTAAAACATACAATCCTAAATAATTTCCAAGGTCTTCAACAAACTGATATTAGTGTCTCGTTTAGGCGAGAGTCAGTGATACCATCCATTGAATAGAGTTTTCAGCTCATCTAAAATGATAAACATTCAAGCAACCTTTTATTCGATCAAGATTGGAATCCGCATTGTCCCGTTTAGGCGTGTAACACCCTAACTAACATAGGCGTATTACGTGATTTTTAAACATACTGTGCAGCTCGTTGCTAATCAACGTGGTTTATGGAAAAACGTGATTAATTAAAATTTTTGCTTTTTAATTAAACTTATAAAATAATATTACAAAAGACTCGGGATCCCGATTATAAAATTATTTACAAAAAGATTTAACTGTTTAACTGATACACAAAATAAATGTCGCCTAGCAACCAGTTACAAAATCAGCCTTGCTGTCCCGATGATCGTACGCTCCAGGCCTAACCGCCCCGACATGTACAACCTTCATAAGCTCGCTCACGGTCCATCAGCTTTAGCCTTGCCTTTACCTACACATAAACGTAGAACTGTGAGTCGACAGACTCAGTAAGAAAAGCATAATAATACTCATACATAAATCCCGGTCATGATCAGACGCCCATACCCCTGATCATAACCCTAACTGCCGTGTCCAACACGATACTGGGTCCCGCTACTGCCGTGTCCAACACCTGCATCGAGCCACTACCGCCATGTCCAACATGGTACCGAGTTACCGAACGTTCATAGGGACGGTACTATTGACACGTAACGGCTGATCGGTCGAGCCGGTCATACTCCGCCGCCGGTCATACTCACTCGTACCGACGTGTTACTATATCCTCCCGATCGGCCGAACCTGGCCATACTCCGCTGCTGGTCATACTCCAGCCTGTACCGACGGGATACGTCAATAGTACGGAACCACCAACCAAGTGTCAGCCTGATCGGTCGAACCGGTCATACTCCGGCTGCTGGTCATACTCCAGCCTGTACCGACGTGACAGGGTTGGATGGTTCGAAGCCAACATACATATCTAATGTAATCTAATAGGCTTCCTACATGCACGCTAAACATGTAATGTGCATATGCATACTGTTATACTAATCTTACCTTGATTCCGAATTCAGGTGTGCCGGTCAACCTGAGTGGAACTACTGCGCGGCGGATTACAGGCTCCTAAACCGTAAAAATCACAACATCGATAAGTGACATGCTAAATCACAACGGGGACAAAGGTTTTAAAACCAAACATAACCTACTGAAACTTAATACAAAAATACCCCAAACTAGCAGAAAACAAACTGCCTGAAAACCTGAAACTAGCACAAAACGACCAGTTGAGAAAAACCGGTTTCTCACCCTACTGCAAAATCCGGGTAACCGGTTTTACAAGCAGTGTAAAACCGGTTAGCCGATTTTACCCAGAAAAACCTCAAAATTCAATTCACCAACCAAAACGTTTCCAAACTCAACCAAACTTTCCAGACCTGCTAATTAGACCCTAATAAACATTTTCCAAGTGATAAAATAAAGCTTCATGCACAAAATCAAAATCCACCATTAAAGCTCCAAGCTTTGAGTTCAAAACTCAAACTTGGTTAAATCTAACAAACAAGCATCCAAACCAACTCAAATCTTCCTAGATATGCCTAAAATAATCTCAGAAAACAACAACAAGCAACAACAATAAGAGCAGCAACAGATTCATCAATTTCTTTGAAAAAACATAGTTTTGAGTAAAAATTTCATAGCTTGATAAAACCAACAAATCACCAATACAATCATGCTTGAATCAACATTTTAAATCATGTTCTAACTCCAGAAATCAACAATAACATTCAGCAGTAAGAACAACAACAAAACTAAGCATGCAACCCAATCTTACTTGATTTTTCAAGAGACTAAAGAGGAGAAGAGTAAGAGCAATACCTAGAGCTTGAATTTCACAAAAATCTGCTTGAAAACCAAAGAAACACCAAGATTGGTGCTGCTCAAAGGGGGGCCGAAATAGAGAGGCTTGAGAGAAAAAGATTTTGCTTTTCTTTCTAATTTTCTAATTTTTGAAGAAATGAGTTAAAAAATCACTTTTCCTTATTTGTTCCAGCCAACAAACAACATAAAAAAAATATAAATTTTCATCATATAAAGTCCACTAAAGGACAAAATAACAATGGAGCAAAATGACCATTTTGCCCCTTCACACTAAAATAGCATAACTAACACTAAAGGGGGGTATTTTGGGAAATTCTAAATTCCCGGCCATTCCCGACATTCCCAATGTCTAATAAACCGTCCCAAACTACTAACATACTAAGTTGTGATTTCTACTGAGCCAAACGCCGGGTTCCAAAATACCGGGCACCGAAAATGCAAAATATGAAAACTACTGAATGACATAGCAATGCATTTCTGAATTCAATAAATAACAGTATAATAAATTATTTAAATGGCTATAAATAATTTCATAATTAATCATAATTAACTGCTAATTTCCAAATTAAACTAAGCGGGCTTTACAACTATCCCCCCCTTTAAAGGATTTCGTCCCCGAAATCTAACCTGAATAACTCTGGATATTGAGCTCTCATATCTGACTCTAGCTCCCAGGTGGCTTCCTCCACCTTGCTGTTTCTCCAGAGAACCTTGACCAATGCAATGGTCTTATTCCGAAGGACTTTATCCTTTTTATCCAGGATCTACACTGGCTGTTCCTCATAAGTCATGTCTGGCTGTAGCTCAAGGCTCTCATAACTGAGTATATGAGAGGGATCTGAAACGTATTTTCTCAACATCGAGACATGGAATACGTTGTGAACTGCTGATAAGGCTGGAGGCAATGCTAATTGATATGCCACTTGACCTATCTTCTCGAGAATCTCGAAAGGTCCTGTAAATCTAGGGCATAACTTGCCTCTTTTCCCGAAACGTTTGATCCCCTTCATCGGAGATACCCGTAAAAACACATGGTCCCCTACTTGGAACTCAGCATCTCTGCGTTTCGGATCTGCGTAACTCTTCTGTCTGCTCTGTGAGGCAAGCATTTTAGCTTTTATCTTCTCTATCGCCTCATTGGTCCGCTGCACTGACTCTGGACCTAGGTACTTCCTCTCCCCTGTCTCATCCTAGTGGATAGGAGATCTACAATTCCTACCGTATAACAGTTCATAGGGAGCCATCCCTATCGTACTCTGATAACTGTTGTTGTAAGAAAATTCTTTCAACGGTAGATACTTATTCCATGAGCATTCAAAGTCCATGACACAGGCTCTCAACATGTCCTCCAATATCTGAATTGTCCTTTCGGAGTGACCATCTGTCTGAGGATGGAATGTTGTACTAAATTTCAGCTTTGTGCCCATTGCTCGTTGCAAACTTTGCCAAAACTTGGAGGTGAATTTCGGATCCCTGTCCGAAACTATAGACTTCGGTACCCCGTGAAGTCTTACTATCTCTCTGACATACAACTCTGCCAACTGATCCACTGTAAATGTTGTTCTAACCGGCAGAAAATGAGCAGATTTCGTAAATCAATCCACCACTACTCAGATGGAATCAAATAAACCCGTGGTCCTAGGTAACCCGACCACAAAATCCATCGTAATATCTTCCCATTTCCATTCTGGTAGGGTTAAAGGCTGCAACAACCCTGCTGGTCTCTGATGTTGAGCCTTAATCTGCTGACAAGTGAGGCATCTCGATACGAATTCTACCAAATTCTTCTTCATACCGCTCCACCAGAAGTACGGTTTCAAATCTTGGTACATCTTAGTTGTGTCGGGATGTAGAGAATACGGGGTAGAATGAGCCTCCTCAAAGATCTCATTCTTGAGTTCCACACTATTCAGAACACAAACCCTAGCTTTATACAAAAGCATCCCGCTGTCTGACACTGAAAAGTCTTTGGCTTGACCAGCCAACACCTCATCTCGAATCTTCACTAACTCTGGATCCGTCATTTGAGCGACTTTTATTCTTTCCAACAGATCAGATTGCAGCGTTAAGTTGTGAAGCTGACCTACCACAAACTCAATGCTGGATCTAACCATATCCTCTGCTAGCTGAGGTGAGATCTGAACCATACTAGCTACTTGCCCGGGACCCTTTCTGCTCAGGGCATCTGCCACTACATTGGCTTTTCTGGGGTGATAGAGGATCTCACAATCGTAATCTTTCACTAATTCCAACTAACGCCTCTGTCTCATATTCAAATCCTTCTGAGTAAAGAAATACTTGAGACTTTTATGGTCGGTATAGATCTCACACTTTTCCCTGTAAAGATAATGTCGCCAAATCTTCAATGCGAAAACCACCGCTGCCAACTCTAGATCATGAGTCGGGTATCGCTGCTCATAATCCTTTAACTGACGGGAGGCATAAGCGATAACCCGATCGGCTTGCATCAATACACACCCCAAACCCTGTTTGGATGCGTCACAGTAAACTACGAACTTCTCCTTGTCTGAAGGCAAAGCTAGCACTGGAGCGGTAATCAACCTCCGCTTTAGCTCTTGAAAACTAGCTTTGCACTTGTCTGACCAAATAAATCGCTGATTTTTCTTTGTAAGTTCGGTTAGGGGCATTGAAATTTTTGAAAACCCTTCCACGAACCTACGGTAGTACCCAGCTAAACCCAAGAAGCTTCTGATCTCTGTCACTGTTTTCGGTCTCGGCCAATCCTTGACGGATTCGATCTTCCCGGGATCCACCTCGATCCCATCTTTGCTCACCATGTGCCCTAGGAAGGACACCTGGATAGCCAGAACTCACATTTCTTGAACTTGGCATAAAGCTTGTGTTCTTGAAGCCGTTGGAGTACCATCTGAAGATGTAACTCATGCTCCTCTTCTGATTGAGAGTACACGAGGATGTCGTCGATAAACACAATCACACAGATATCGAGGAAATCCTTGAATACTCTATTCATCAAGTCCATGAATGCTGCAGGAGCATTGGTTAGTCCGAATGACATAACCAGAAATTCGTAATGTCCATACCTAGTGCGGAAAGCCGTCTTCGGAATGTCCTCCTCTCGGATTCTCAACTGATGATAACCCGAACGGAGATCAATCTTAGAAAAGACCGTCTTCCCCTGAAGCTGATCGAACAAGTCATCGATCCTAGGTAAGGGATATTTATTCTTCACCGTCAGCTTGTTCAATTCTCTGTAGTCGATACACATCCTCATAGATCCATCTTTCTTCTTGACGAATAAAACCGGGGTTCCCCAGGGTGACACACTGGGCCGAATAAACCCTATGTCAAGAAACCCTTGGAGCTGAATCTTTAATTCCTTAAGTTCAGCTGGAGCCATTCTATACGGGGCTTTGGAAACCGGTTCCACCCCTGGTGCCAAGTCTATCACGAAGTCAATCTCTCGCTGAGGTGGTAACCCTAGAAGTTCTTCGGGAAAGAATATCCAAAAATTCCCGAACCACCTTGATGTCCTCTGGCCGAATGGTATCTGGCCGAGTGGTGTCCACCACCACGGCCAGAAACCCTAAACAACCGCCATGCAATAATTCTCTAGTTGACATAGCCGAAATCACCGGAATCCGGGATCCCTGAACTGAACCAACAAACACAAATGGTTCCCCACTTTCCGGTTGGAAGATCACCATCTTCCTTTTACAATCAATGCTCGCCGAATATTTAGATAGGAAATCCATTCCTAAAATAATATCGAATTCGACTAAACTCATCTCTACCAGATCAACACTTAACTCTCTACCATCTATCCTGATCGGCATAGGCCTAATCCACCTATTGGAGATAACCGATTCTCCGCCAGGTAATAGGGTTCCAAACCCTGATTCATATCTATCATACAGTCTTTCCAATTTTCAAAAGACTTTGGCTGCCACATAAGACATTCTTGACCTAAACACTCACCCGGAGGATGCTTCTTACTAATGAGACACTCCATTAGGAATAACAAGTCTCAACACTAGCCTGACGACCGTCTTGATTCTGGTTCCCTCGGAACCTCTTGTTCTACCTCGAGCCACCGGAAGCAGTGGATGCTCTCTTCCTCTGATCAATGGCCGAACCACTACTCCCCCTGCTAAAGCCTGATGCAGGAGGGGTAGGAGCCCCGCCACTCGCCGGAGTACTAGCTGACTCTGACATACACACAACTGCGCCCTCAGCTCGCAGTGCCTTCTCCACCATCTGAGCATAGGTGGTGTTGTCGTCCGTGGTAATCATCAAATCATGTTTGATCTTCGCATTTAAACCGTCAAGATACTTCTCTTTCTTGCTGAAGTCGGTCGGCACAATTCCCGAGGCTAACCTCGCCAACCGGTCAAACTGAGTAGTATACTCGGTGACGCTCATATTCTCACGCTGGGTCAGGTGAGCGAACTCTTTCCTCTTGGCGCTTCTGACCGCCTCATTGTAGTACTTCGCGTTGAAGAGTTCCTGGAACCTTTCCCAGGTCATAGTGATGACGTCATGGATCTGAGACACCATGTCCCACCAGACCAGAGCGTCTTCTTGAAACTGGAAGGTGGCACACACCACTCTGTCGTTCCCGGTGACACCCATAAAATTCAAAATTTTGGTGATCACTGTTAGCCACTGCTCGGCTTTCATCACGTCCGGACCTCCCAGGAAAACCGGAGGTGCTTGCTTCCGGAACCGTTCATACAGAGGTTCCAATCTATGGGCCGCCACCACTATCTCGGCCTGAGCAGCAGGGGCGGGTGCCACTGGAACTTCTGGCACCGGCACTGCAAGAGCACCCTGCTGCCGCAATCTCTGAATCTCATTATCTTGCTCCTCTATTCTGGCTTGCATTTCAGCAAACCTAACTTCCCACCCGGGCTTCCTGATTGACTTGGGCAGCCTGCGGCGAGTTAACATCACCCCGACCGCGAGCCCTGCCCCTGGGACCTCTACCTCGGCCCATAACACTTGAGGGGAACTGAGCTCCTCGACCTTGATCTGACCCGACTGAGATGCCCTGACTCCTAATATTTTGTCTGGCGTCCATCTAGTCTGAACCGCCTCGAAATCCTGAGTTGGCACTTCAGGTCACGATCATCGAGAGTTTACTACTGCCGCTTAATTTGGAAATTAAAAGCGAAACATGCACCTATTCTACTATCAGGCTACTAACATGCTTCCTAACAGGCTTTTCTTTTTCATAACTGAATAAAATAAACTACTAAAGCAATAAAGGCTTACTGAACCGTGAAACGAGCTAACTGCTGATGATGATTGTACATGTCGTGACGATCTTCGGAAGACAACCTGGCGGCTCTGATACCAAATTGTAACACCCTAACTAACATAGGCGTATTACGTGATTTTTAAACATACTGTGCAGCTCGTTGCTAATCAACGTGGTTTATGGAAAAACGTGATTAATTAAAATTTTTGCTTTTTAATTAAACTTATAAAATAATATTACAAAAGACTCGGGATCCCGATTATAAAATTATTTACAAAAAGATTTAACTGTTTAACTGATACACAAAATAAATGTCGCCTAGCGACCAGTTACAAAATCAGCCTTGCTGTCCCGATGATCGTACGCTCCAGGCCTAACCGCCCCGACATGTACAACCTTCATAAGCTCGCTCACGGTCCATCGCCTTTAGCCTTGCCTTTACCTACACATAAACGTAGAACCGTGAGTCGACGTACTCGCAAGAAAAGCATAATAATACTCATACATAAATCCCGGTCATGATCGGACGCCCATACCCCCGATCATAACCCTAACTCGCCGTGTCCAAGCACGATGCGGGTCCTGCCATCGCCGTGTCCAACACGGTACAGAGCCACTACTGCCAAGTCCAACATGGTACTGAGTTCTGAACGTTCATAGGGACGGTACTATTGACACGTAACGGCTGATCGGTCGAGCCGGTCATACTCCGCCGTCTTGGTCATACTCCACTCGTACCGACGTGTTACTATATCCTCCCGATCGGTCGAACCTGGTCATACTCCGGCTGTTGGTCATACTCCAGCCTGTACCGACGGGATACGTCAATAGTACGGAACCACCAACCAAGTGTCAGCCTGATCGGTCGAACCGGTCATACTCCGGCTGCTGGTCATACTCCAGCCTGTACCGACGTGACAGGGTTGGATGGTTCGAAGCCAACATACATATCTAATGTAATCTAATAGGCTTCCTACATGCACGCTAATCTGCATATGCATACTGTTATACTAATCTTACCTTGATTCCGAATTCAGGTGTGCCGGTCAACCTGAGTGGAACTACTGCGCGGGGGATTACAGGCTCCTAAACCGTAAAAATCACAACATCGATAAGTGACATGCTAAATCACAACGGGGACAAAGGTTTTAAAACCAAACATAACCTACTGAAACTTAATACAAAAATACCCCAAACTAGCAGAAAACAAACTGCCTGAAAACCTGAAACTAGCACAAAACGACCAGTTGAGAAAAACCGGTTTCTCACCCTACTGCAAAATCCGGGTAACCGGTTTTACAAGCAGTGTAAAACCGGTTAGCCGATTTTACCCAGAAAAACCTCAAAATTCAATTCACCAACCAAAACGTTTCCAAACTCAACCAAACTTTCCAGACCTGCTAATTAGACCCTAATAAACATTTTCCAAGTGATAAAATAAAGCTTCATGCACAAAATCAAAATCCACCATTAAAGCTCCAAGCTTTGAGTTCAAAACTCAAACTTGGTTAAATCTAACAAACAAGCATCCAAACCAACTCAAATCTTCCTAGATATGCCTAAAATAATCTCAGAAAACAACAACAAGCAACAACAATAAGAGAAAGAACATTCATCAATTTCTTTGAAAAAACATAGTTTTGAGTAAAAATTTCATAGCTTGATAAAACCAACAAATCACCAACACAATCATGCTTGAATCAACATTTTAAATCATGTTCTAACTCCAGAAATCAACAATAGCATTCAGCAGTAAGAACAACAACAAAACTAAGCATGCAACCCAATCTTACTTGATTTTTCAAGAGACTAAAGAGGAGAAGAGTAAGAGCAATACCTAGAGCTTGAATTTCACACAAAAATCTGCTTGAAAACCAAAGAAACACCAAGATTGGTGCTGCTCAAAGGGGGGCCGAAATAGAGAGGCTTGAGAGAAAAAGATTTTGCTTTTCTTTCTAATTTTTTAATTTTTGAAGAAATGAGTTAAAAAATCACTTTTCCTTATTTGTTTCAGCCAACAAACAACATAAAAAAAATATAAATTTTCATCATATAAAGTCCACTAAAGGACAAAATAACAATGGAGCAAAATGACCATTTTGCCCCTTCACACTAAAATAGCATAACTAACACTAAAGGGGGGTATTTTGGGAAATTCTAAATTCCCGGCCATTCCCGACATTCCCAATGTCTAATAAACCGTCCCAAACTACTAACATACTAAGTTGTGATTTCTACTGAGCCAAACGCCGGGTTCCAAAATACCGGGCACCGAAAATGCAAAATATGAAAACTACTGAATGACATAGCAATGCATTTCTGAATTCAATAAATAACAGTATAATAAATTATTTAAATGGCTATAAATAATTTCATAATTAATCATAATTAACTGCTAATTTCCAAATTAAACTAAGCGGGCTTTACAAGGCGAGAGTCAAGGCTATTCTATCTTATGAGCTTCCACCATTGTTTCATATTCTTGCAAGTCTTATACAGTCGCCACCATTACGGTGATCGATACTATATAAAAAAACTTACAAGATTACTTATCTTTTGAGATTAAACGGTGCTAACTTGCTAATGAACGTTCCTCCATTAGGGAGGATTACCCACTAATAAATAGCTATGTAAAACCAACAATGGAGATCAAATATCCTAATAATAAAGCTCATTATTTAATGAAAGTTTTATTTTCTTCTGAAACTTATTTTAATTTATTTATTTTAAATATATATTTATTTAATTAAAATTTCCAATTTACAATGAAAAATTCTAAATATAAATTTTAATGTAATATTTATAAATTATACTTAGATGGATATGAAAATAACGTGAATTATTTCCATCTTAGTAATAATTTCCATAAATATTTTGAAAAATATGCAATTTAAGTTGTTTCAAAATTAATTTAAATTAATTTACAACTCAAATTTAATTTTCTATAAATATATATTGCATTTCAAAAAATTGAAGTATATAAGAATACTATTTTCGAAAAATGCTTTAAAATAAAATAAATTCTGGAAAAATTATCTTAATTTTATGTTGGCTCAAAATTAATCAATAAAATTAATTTACAACAAAAATATAATTTTCCTATTTAATTAAATTTGAAGAAAAATATCAAATATTTAAGTATCATGATGAAAATCAACTTAAATATTAATTTTCTATTTAATTAAATACACTAGAAAAATACTTCAAGCATTACAGATAATAACTATCTAGACTTTCATTGACTAATTGATACAATTTCTAATTAAAATATATTTTAGTTCATTTATTTAATCAATCATTAAATGAAAAAATCATTGATTTAAGTTGGTCCAAAATTAAAATAAATAATTTTCAACTTTAATCTATTTTTCAAATAAAATTCGAAATTTCTGCATTGAAGAAATGTAATTTCGAAATTTTGGGAAAAAGATTAATAAAATAAAATAAAATATATTTTGAAAATTATTCAGATTTAAGTTATTCTAAAATAAGATTCCAAAATTAAGATAATTTTAAACTTTAATTAAATAACATGAAAATAACAATATTTAAGTATCATGATGAAAATCAACTTAGATATTGAAGTTTCAATTTAATTAAATGTATTAAATTCAATAAATAAATAATTAAGTATAGAGGAAACTTAATTATCGATTCTAGTTTAATACTAGGAAAATATACTAAACTTAGATTGTACCAAAATTAATTGTTGGACAATTAATTTCACAATCAATGATATTTTCCTATTTAATATTAGAAATAATAATTAGTATAGAAATAACTATCTAGAATATATATCATTAACTAAGTGTTTTTTTAAAATTAACTTTAAAATATTAAAAGTTGTTGTTGGAAATATTTACCAGGATCTAGATTTACTACCAAGTATGTTTCATTAACATCCTAATATGAATTCTAAAACAATGAAATAAACACATAAGAGTTTAAGAAAACCTTACATTGGGTGCAGCGGAATATTATGACTCCTTCCATTCAGATCTCTAGCCCTTGATTCCTTTCTGTAGCAGAGCATTATCAAGATCTGAATCTGGATCTCTTTCTCTCCTTCTTTGATGATGATTTTCCATAGTCTTACATACTATGATTGAGGTACCACTTGATGTGTGCGGGCACTACTCATTCACTCAAGGGTTTCGAAATTGTAGAGAGGAAAAGAGAGAGAAAGTGGCGTGTAGGATTTTTCAGAAAGAAACAAATGTGCAAAGTTATGAGTTTCCTGAAGCCAACACTTTCTATTTCTAGAATGCCCTCTAGGTTTAGGTTAGAATTGTGTGGCATTAAAATAATGAAAAAATAAAATGGTAAAGGGCATAGTGGGCGGCCAGAATAAGAAATGGGGCCTCACTTTGCAACTTTCCCATTTTGTTATTTTTCATTCCCATTTTCTCAAAAATGCCAATTTTCCAATTTAACCATTTAAATGCCAATTCTAATTATTTAATAACTAAAAATAATTATTGAATAATATTGCCATTTAATATATTTATTAATTTAGACATATAAAATATCTTAATTAATAAATAAACCTAGAATCTATTTTCTTTACAATTTCACCCTTGCTTAGTGAAAATTCATAAAGTAGAAAATGGTAAATACATACCCTTTTCTTGTTTTACAATTTAATTTAATTAAAAAAATAACAAAATTTAAAAAGTTAACAAAAATACCTTATTTCCTCTTTTAAAATTATCATGATTATTATGATCTTATTTTAATTAAGGTCAAGTTACCAAAAAAAATTAATATCTGACCTTCAAAAAAATAAAATAATCAAATTTTAAAGGAAATAAGAAAAGGGTAAGCAAAACTTGATTTTTTCCTATTTTCAAAATCAAATTACACTAATATCTAAAATTAATTTTAAAATTAAAATTATTTTATTTCTGATAATTAGATTTGAAATTTGAAAAATAAAAATCAACATACAAAACTACACAAAAAATCGGAATTTAATTCCATGAAATAGCATGAAAAATCGAAGAAAACGAAGAAAATAGCAGGTGGTACGGACAGCATGCAAGCGCGCGTGGGAGGGGAGACACAGCCCAGAAATCTGGGCGCAAGCACCCCTGCGCATGATTTCCGCGCGCGTAGGGAAGATGCTCACCACCTAGGTTTTTCCCGATTTTCAAAAATTCATAACTAATTCAAATTAAATCGAAATCGAGTTCTGTAAAAAAGTCAATTGCTTAGAATTTTCCAAACTATCCAATAAAAATAATTCCAGATACAGACAATCAATTATTTTTCCGAGAATTCACAAACATCAATCAAACATCAATATGACACATCATGAAACCATCCAAATCACAAGCAAATCGTTTTAAGTCCAAATTTCTTGCAAGCAAATCAATTACCATGGCTCTGGTGCCAGTTGTTGGTATTATATTTATCCAGGATCTTAGATCTATTTGCAAGTATGTTGAATTTAACAACCTAATATTGAACTTCTAAAATGATGAACTAAACACATAAAAGTTAAGAATAACTTACAGTGATTGCAGCAGAATTAATGTCTCCTTCCACTCAGATCTCTAACCCTTGATTCCTGTCTGTAGCAGAGTATAATCAAGATCTGAGCCCGAAAGTTCTTCAGTTGGATGTGATCCTTCACAGTCTTCCAAACTATGATGAGATACTGAATGATGTGTGTGGGCACTTCTCTCTCACTAGGGATTTCGAAATTTCTCTCTTGTTTTCTCTCTTGATTTCGTGTGACACACTTTTCAAAGCAAAGTTTTCTCAAGCAAAACACATATACACAAAGAGAAGAGGGGCGGCTATAAATAGGAAAAGGGAAGATCACAACTTTCCAAATAAACAGTTTCCTCTTTTACTGTGTAATTGAATAACTGCCTTATTTAGTGTGATTCACCACTTTCCTATTCAGGCTAGGCTTTGATTAGCAATTAAATGACAAATTAAATTGAAAATAATAATTGGGAAAAAACAATGATGTGGCCGGCCATGGTGTGAATGGGCCTCACATGGATTTTGCAGTTTCTTCAATTTTATTTCTATTTCTCCAAAAATGCTATTTTTCCAATTCTAATCATTTAAATGCCAAAACTAATTATTTAATAACTAAAATAGATTATTAAATAATATTGCCATTTAAAATTAGTTATTAATTCAGACATGCAAAGTCTCATAATTAATAATTAAACCTAGAAACCCTCTTATTTACAATTTCATCCCTAAACTGTGAGAATTCACAAATTAGACATAGTCTAACTTTTAGAATTATAATTGATTAATCATAAATCAATTATAGAGTCTTACAAACAATATAGTCTCAACTAGAACGGGGACCATGGATCTATATTCTGAGCTTCCAATAAGTTGAACCGATTTACCAAGTAAATCCCTAACTTATTAATTCCTCGTTGAATCCACTCTTAGAACTTGGAATTGCACTCTCAGACTTATATAGAGCATATCATATGTTTCACGATATCAATATGCTATCTCATTTAACCATTGTTATAATCTTAATGTGATTTAGAGATCCTCTATATAGATGATTTACATCGAGACGGGACCAATTTACCGTTTACACCCCTCAATGTATTTTGCCCATTTGAACACTTAGTTACCTGTAAATGATGTTTTAGTGATCTAATATATAGTCACTGAAACAAGAGCTCATCCATTTACTTCTATTTAACTAAGCTCAAAAGGAATCATCACTTTACTTCTATACACCAGTAGAAGCTATAGATTTCCATATTTATGTTTAGCACTCCCATTCAGTTATGCTATCATGTTCCCAAAATATATGTATTATCCTGACTCAAAGCAGGCTTTAACTAATAAATCAAAGAACAAGAATAGCACTCCTGAGATTGAGCCTAAGCATATCAGGATTTAGATTCTCTTAATGTAAGATCAACTTCTGACATTGACTTGGAAAGATACAACGGTAAGTTTACAATATCTTTAACCAAGTTCAATATCGGTCCAGTCCAATGCATGCTCCATGCATTCGAAACCAGTATACTTTGCCAATGTTCTGGAAAGAACATAACACTTACTCCAAGTGTAAGTATACTTCATCGTTGATTATCACATCAGTGTAAATCCAAAACACTGATGAACAGGGACCAAATCTTTTGAATCATATAATCACAATCACATTCCACTGTATTGACGATACTGTAATTGTGAATAACTATATGTTCTGGATTTAACTGATTTTGTGCATATATCAAGTATATATATTAAACCATAAACATGTAACATACATGTAATCATAATTCACTTCTAAATTGATAACTAATCAGATTGTAATGAGTTTTATTTAGGGCATAAAAGCCAACATACTCCACCATTTATTTTTGTTTGGTTAAGCTCGAAGGAAATCATCCTTTACTTTCTATTCGCCAGATAGAAGCTATAGGTTCCATATTTATGTTAGCTGGCTCCCACTCAATTGCACTACCGTGTTCCCAAAATGTACGTATCACCTGACCCAAAAGTAGGCTTAACTAACAAATCAAAGAACACTAATAACACTCTTGAGATTGAACCTAATCGTATCAGGATTAAGGTCATCTGATCTAGGATCAACAGGTGATATTGAATTGAATAGATATTACGGAGGTGATATTGAAATGAATAGATATTACGGTAAATTCTAATATATCTAATCAAAGTTCAATATCGGTCCCTTCCGATGTATACTCCATACATCCGATACTGGTAAACTTTGCCAATGTCCTGGAAAGGACATAACACTTTTCCAAGGTGTAAGAATACCTTGTTGGAAATTATTTTACCAGGATCTTAGATCTACTCACAAGTATGTTGATTAACACCCTAAATATGAACTTTCTAAAACGATGAAATAAACACATATAAAGTTTAGGAAACCTTACATTGGGTGCAGCGGAACATAATGACTCCTTCCGTTCAGATATCTAGCCCTTGATTCCTTTCTGTAGCAGAGCATAATCAATATCTGAACCTGGATCTCTTTCTCTGAATCTTTGATGCTGGAACTCCTTCTTGCTGAAAGTCTTTTTTCACGATCTTCCTCACTATGGCTGAGGTATCACTTGCTATGTGTGGGCACTACTCATACACTAAGAATTTCAAAATTTGAGAGGGAAGAAAGAGAGAGGGAGTGGTCGGCCAGATAGGGAGAGAGAAGGCTCAGGTTTTTCTGAATCAGAAGTGTCAGAAGAAAAGTGTAATTTTCCTGAAGCCTTTACTATCTATTTATAGCATTCCACTAGGGTTAGGTTTGAATTATTTGGCATTAAAATAATGAAAATATCAGTTTAAATTCCCTACAAAAGTGGTCGGGCCTATACAAGTGGATTTGGGCCTCACTTTTTTGCAATTTTGCAGTTTTATCTTTTATGCATCTGATTTTCTCAAAAACGCCATTTTTCAAATTCAACCATTTAAATGCCAATTCTAACTATTTAATAACTATAAATTATTATTAAATAATATTGTCATTTATCATATTTATTAATTGAACCATACATAGTATCATAATTAACAAATATGCCCCTAAAACTCTTTCTTTACAATTTCGCCCTTACTTAGTGACAAATTCACAAATAGACATAGTCTAAATTGAGAATTATAATTGATTAATCAAAACCAATTATATGAGTCTTACATGCCATATTATCTTTACTAGTGCGGGAACCATGGGTCTATATAACCGAACTTCCAATAAGTAGATCAAGAATTTATTACTAAAATTCACTAACTTATTAATTCTTTGTTGAACCCACACATAGAACTTAGAATTACACTCTCAATATATAGAATGCTCTATATGTTCCACCATATAGACACATCATTAGTTATCCATTGTTATAATCCTAATTTGATCAATGATCCTCCATATGAATGATCTACACTGTAAAGGGATTAGATTACCGTTACACCCTACAATGTATTTAATCCTTAAAACACTTAACCCCGTATAAATGATATTTCAGCTTATGTGAAATGAGATCTCCACCATTTATTTTTCTTTGGTCAAGCTCGAAGGAGATCATCCTTTACTCTCTATTCGCCAGATAGAAGGTATAGATTCCATGTTTATGTTAGTGCTCCCACTCAATTGCACTACCGTGTTCCCAAAATGTACGTATCACCTGACCCAAAAGTAGGCTTAACTAACAAATCAAAGAACACTAATAACACTCTTGAGATTGAACCTAATCGTATCAGGATTAAGGTCATCTGATCTAGGATCAACAGGTGATATTGAATTGAATAGATATTACGGAGGTGATATTGAAATGAATAGATATTACGGTAAATTCTAATATATCTAATCAAAGTTCAATATCGGTCCCTTCCGATGTATACTCCATACATCCGATACTGGTAAACTTTGCCAATGTCCTGGAAAGGACATAACACTTTTCCAAGGTGTAAGAATACCTTGTTGGAAATTATTTTACCAGGATCTTAGATCTACTCACAAGTATGTTGATTAACACCCTAAATATGAACTTTCTAAAACGATGAAATAAACACATATAAAGTTTAGGAAACCTTACATTGGGTGCAGCGGAACATAATGACTCCTTCCGTTCAGATATCTAGCCCTTGATTCCTTTCTGTAGCAGAGCATAATCAATATCTGAACCTGGATCTCTTTCTCTGAATCTTTGATGCTGGAACTCCTTCTTGCTGAAAGTCTTTTTTCACGATCTTCCTCACTATGGCTGAGGTATCACTTGCTATGTGTGGGCACTACTCATACACTAAGAATTTCAAAATTTGAGAGGGAAGAAAGAGAGAGGGAGTGGTCGGCCAGATAGGGAGAGAGAAGGCTCAGGTTTTTCTGAATCAGAAGTGTCAGAAGAAAAGTGTAATTTTCCTGAAGCCTTTACTATCTATTTATAGCATTCCACTAGGGTTAGGTTTGAATTATTTGGCATTAAAATAATGAAAATATCAGTTTAAATTCCCTACAAAAGTGGTCGGGCCTATACAAGTGGATTTGGGCCTCACTTTTTTGCAATTTTGCAGTTTTATCTTTTATGCATCTGATTTTCTCAAAAACGCCATTTTTCAAATTCAACCATTTAAATGCCAATTCTAACTATTTAATAACTATAAATTATTATTAAATAATATTGTCATTTATCATATTTATTAATTGAACCATACATAGTATCATAATTAACAAATATGCCCCTAAAACTCTTTCTTTACAATTTCGCCCTTACTTAGTGACAAATTCACAAATAGACATAGTCTAAATTGAGAATTATAATTGATTAATCAAAACCAATTATATGAGTCTTACATGCCATATTATCTTTACTAGTGCGGGAACCATGGGTCTATATAACCGAACTTCCAATAAGTAGATCAAGAATTTATTACTAAAATTCACTAACTTATTAATTCTTTGTTGAACCCACACATAGAACTTAGAATTACACTCTCAATATATAGAATGCTCTATATGTTCCACCATATAGACACATCATTAGTTATCCATTGTTATAATCCTAATTTGATCAATGATCCTCCATATGAATGATCTACACTGTAAAGGGATTAGATTACCGTTACACCCTACAATGTATTTAATCCTTAAAACACTTAACCCCGTATAAATGATATTTCAGCTTATGTGAAATGAGATCTCCACCATTTATTTTTCTTTGGTCAAGCTCGAAGGAGATCATCCTTTACTCTCTATTCGCCAGATAGAAGGTATAGATTCCATGTTTATGTTAGTGCTCCCACTCAATTGCACTACCGTGTTCCCAAAATGTACGTATCACCCTGACCCGATAGTAGGCTTAACTAACAAGTCACAGAACACGAATAGCCTCTTGAGATTGAGCCTAATCACAACAGGGTTAAGATCATTTGATCTAGGATCAACTAGGCGATATTGACTTGAATAGATATTACGGTAAGTTTTATAAATTTAAGTCAAAGTTCAATATCGGTCCCTTTCTATGCATACTCCATGCATCCAACCTGAGCTTTACTTTTACCAATGCTCTGGAAAGAACATAGCACTTCTCCAAATGCAAGTAAACTCTGTTGTAGATTATCATATCAGTAAAACCCCATGTCTGATAAGTCTAGGAAACTTTATTCACATAATCATGTTTACTTTTCAATGTGTTGACAGCACAATAAACAGGATCAGGTATGTGAAAAGGGTTTCAGATGAATTCATACATTATGTACATATAATCATGAAATAAATCATGTGAACCATGCAACATTAAATGTTATTTCTGATCTATATTAATAAGTAAATCTGATTATATTGAAATGAGTTTTATTTAGGGCATAAAACCCAACAAACTCCCACTTGCACTAATATAAAACAGAAAGTGCGTTTCAAATAATCTCAACACCTTGATATACAAATCAAGTGTAGTAGTAGTAAACTCCTCGTAATATGATCTGAAAGGTTGAATTAAACACAACCTTTTCTCCACCATTACTCTTCCTTTAATCACAAAATCATTGATAATGTGAAATTCCTCTCTATATGTCTACTCTCTTGGGATACTGGATTCTATACCTTTGGCAACTACTTCTTGTTTAATCAGGAAATTAACACTAATGGTGCCAATAATGTATAGAACTTTCCTTAGACTGAATAAGTACCTTTCCTGCAACTTTAACATTAAGTGTCTCTCTAGTAGACCTAGAGACTTCAGATAGGTTTTTACACTTCTCCAAAATCACTATTCCACTCCTAGAGTAACCACCATCTTATCAGAAAGATTTTCTAGCACAAAGGCAAATTTCGAAATCTGATATGTTGTAGTCTAAGAGTTTTAAACACACCCTTATAGACTAACATATAGTTCCTCTTCTTAATCTTAAGATTTACTTGATTGTCTTCCAATGTTGTTCTCCTGGATTAATCTGATACCTACTCATTACTCCCACTCAACAGCAGGTGTCTGGTCTAAGGCATACAAAAGCATACCTAAGACCTCTCACTGTTGATTTAAGAAATTCTTTCATGGCTTTATCTTTTTTGGAATAGTTGAGACTTTTCCTTAGATAAATAAAATCTATGCCTAAGAAGTTGTGAAGCTTCTATAGATTGTCATTAGAAAGAAAATGCTTCAACATCTTACTAAAGTAAGTTGCTTGCATTAGAGTAAGTAATTACCAGGTATACCACAAGCCATAGGTTTAGATAAACTCAAACCTATAATACTAGGAACAGGAAGTTTGTTAAGTCCATAGAATAGACTTATAAACAAAAATTTCCTTTTATGTCCTTGTAATAGGAAACTTTAGGTTACTCCATGTGAATGGATTAAACCATAGTTCTATTGGCTTTTCTTCTTAGTTTCTTATCTTGACAATCCATTACTTGTTTAAACTCACAATGGATTTTAATCACTAGTGTCTTCCAAGTCATAAGAAGTGAAGTTCCTAGAAACTCTCCCACTACGACAAGGTACCGTGAATTATGTCTAAGAAAACTAAATGATATTAACCTCTTTGGTTGTGACAGGACAACAGAGGCAGTGGGATCATCATATGTCAAATAAGATGATAGAACACATTTGGAATCAAGAATTAAATATCTCCTTTATTTGCTACTTTATTTTCAGACTTAGTCATTTTCTTAGAAAAGTAGTATTTGTTTGAACAAACATTTTCTTATTTATTGACAATGGGATGGTCCACCCCTAATCACTTAGAATAGCTAACAAAACATGGTTAACAGTTTTAGCTTTTCTTAAGATTTTGTTTAGGTCATCCATGAATCTAGTAATGATTTACATTAAGTACCCAACCATTACATCATTCTGAAATTGTATTACCATAGAAGGATTTAGGCAACGACTTGTAACTAATCATCAATATGCAACTCGAAATTTCTGGGGAGGTAAGTTTGGATATAATTCAAAAATCAATTTAATGATCTTTGAACTGCATATCTACTAACTATTTCTCCACCCCTATCAGTTTGCAGGATCTTTAACCACTTACCTTAATGGTTTTAACCATTGCTAGAAATTAATGAAATTTTTCAAACATTTCAAATTTCTTGCTAAAAGGTATAATCTAGAATTATTGTTTTAAGAATACAACGAAAGACTCATATCCACCCCTGAATGTACATCCATCTGCGAATGAGATGAACTACTTTCAGTGGATATAGGCATATTAACTCTTTGCAGAGATTGATCTTGTCAAATTTACTATGAACAAGATACAAATGCCATAGATTAAAAAAAATGTGGTAGTGTCTTTTGATGACATAGGTTTGGTTACATCAAAGGGTTCTTAGAATACTGCAAGTGGATCCTGGTCACAGAATACCTAACTCATATTCCATACAGTTTTAATCCATGAATAGAAGATGGATATTAAACACTTGAGAAAGTGTAACTGTATTGTATTCTGGAATTAGAAATATAAGAAAATTTCTATTTGGAATCTAAAATTAAAGTCAAAGACTTAAATTTATACCAAATATAATGAGTAATTGCATCTTGGACCACCACTACTAATACAAACTCTAAGTCAGATTTGCCCATACAAGTAGGAGATTTCTAAGATTGAGGATTTATTTCAATTGGGAATAGAATTTCGGGATTATGATCATATGCGTCATTTAATATAGAATGACATGAAATGATTTATAGACCATTCATCCAACGATATGTTATTGGGCTAATTCGAAATGAATAAGCTAAGAGGAATTAGGATAATTTCGTTTAAAATAAGAATCCAACGATGCTTCGATTAGCGAAAGACAAAGTAATCTTATTTATGTAATCTTCTTGTTTCATATTGTAAAAATACTAGTCTAAGGTGTCATTAATTGATGAACAGCTAGATGTTGCATATACAATATTTATCTTTCGAGATCTTACACTATTATGTATATCTAATGGTGAAAATCCATTAGGGATTTATCTCATTAGAAAAACAAACATGTTAGACCAACAATGAAGATTCGAAATTAAACTACAATTTAATAACAGAAAATAACATGGTTCAATATAAATTCATACACAATTCAGAAATTATTAAACATAGAGCAAGTAGGAATGACAAGTGAAAATACTAAAACATACAATCCTAAATAATTTCCAAGGTTTCCAAAAAACTGATACAGTGTCTCGGTAGGCGAGAGTCAAAGTATCATTTATTGAATAGAGTTGTCAGCTCATCTAAAATAGAAACCATTCTAGCAACCTTTTGTTCGATCAAAATAAGAATCCAACGATGTCCCGGTAGGCGAGAGTCAAGGTTATTCTCATTTTATGAGCTTCCACCATTGTTTCATGTTTTATAAGTTTATCTCTAAGTAGTCACCGTAGGGGAGAGTCTAATAGAGACGAAAACTTACAAAACACTTATCAAAGGAGATCTTACGGTGTTAAATGCGTTCAACGAATAACCATCCATAGGGGGACGAAGTCTAGCGTCTCGAGGTTATATTGAAAACATTTAACTATTGTAAGACCAACAATGGAGATCGAATATCTTAATAATAATAAAGCTCATTTTTTAAAGTGAGTTGTATTTTCTTTGATTCTCTTTATTTAATCTATTTATTTTAAATATATATTTATTTAATTAAAATTTCTAATTTAGAATAAAAAATTCTAAATGTAAATTTTAATTTAATATTTATAAATTTTACTTAGATGGATATGAAAATAATATGAATTATTTCCATCTTAGTAATAATTTCCAATAAATATTTAAAAAAGTATTCAATTTAAGTTTGTTGCCCCTGATTTCGCCCAATATACGTGGACCAATCGAACAGGGACACGTGGATCAGATAACTTATAAATATTTGCTAAGTCTTTGTATGCCACAAGGAAGCACCCTGGGCATAGGTCCCGGAGGAGGCACCCGGAGTACAAGGTGCTCCCGGAAGCTCGCATAACATAAAGCCTCTCCGTGAGGTGTCAGGCTTCTCCTGAACAATCAAGTCGCATTTAATGCTGCATGGGAGGAAGCGTGTTGGGACTGCAACACACAATAAAGTCTGACGGCACAACCTCCAACCAGCAGCGCCACAGTAATGATCATTTAAGTCTAGCGACGGCTACTCTGCGAAGAGTCACATCAATCACAAGGCAAAAAGGACATTCCTCATAAAAACCCTACAACACCTAGGGATTTGACCATGCATTACTCATGGTATATTCATTGGGAATACCCAACTTTATGGATACTTTCAGATACATTTGTAAGAACAATTCTAGGGATTACCCCACCAAAAACACTATAAATACCCCCTCAAAACTCATTAAATGGGATCGAGAATCTTGGGCTGCATATGAGCAAGAAGAGTGAATACTCACCAAGAACATTCTCTGTATTTATAAGGTTGACATTCTCTCAAGTGTAGAATCTGAATTAAATACATCCATTAATAACAAAGACTCGTGGACTAAGGCTCATTAACGCCCCAACCAGGTAAAAATCCTTTTCTCACTTTCTTACAGCTCAATATTATAATCATATTTTATTAGTTGCCGAAAACCTCGGTCAACATTTTGGTGCTTTCATTGAGAGCTGAAGAAAGCTGCTACAAAACAAGCATTTGACTTCACAAATATGGTGGAGACAAGATGTAGCCTCAAGAGCAGCAGAGGAGTCCGAGGAAGAAGAAATAGTCCCCGATGAGGACTACGAGGGAAACCTCGACGAGTACGCCTATGATGAAGGAAGTTACTCAGAACTGGTGCTTCTTAGACAAAAAGCTATCGATCACGAAGCCGAGATCGAAGCTCAGAAAGCGCAAAACCAGAAAAGGCAGGAAGTGATGCTAGCCATACAAAAAGCCATGGAAGCAGCTGGCATTCACGTGCACCCCAAGGCAATGACCGCTGGACTCAACAGGGAACCAGCGACATCTTCGCCTAATTCCCAGCAGCAGAAATCTAGGGAACCTAGCCCTATAAGAGATCCTGCTGAGGGGAATCAAACAAAAAACCCTACTTCTACCCCTGGGCGAAAGAAAAAGGTGCAGGATCCGCGGAAGGTCCGCTCAGATTTCCCTAAAGGGAAAGGTCCGCAGAGGGGCAAGCCCCAAAAGGGGAGTCTTGGCCCTCAGGATCGAGGGGACCGAAAGAGTGTTTCTGTGCACCAGGAACCCGGGGGTAGAGGGAGAAGAGGACAGAGATGTCCTCCCATTGATCTGAGAAATCAAATCAATGGGAATCAAGGTGACCTCCCGTGGTTTCCTCGGGTACGTTAAATGAAGGAATTATGGCGGAACTCGCCATACTCTGAAAAGACATTGCTTGAGTCTACCGGAGGCAGAAAGGAGACGACTCCGATTCAGACAGTGAGGATCGGGAGCAATGTGCCAAGCACATCCTGGAGGCGGAGCTCCCTAAAAACTTTAAGATGCCCGAAATGGCAGCATATATCGGGAACTCCGATCCCAGCGACCACCTGTCGCGGTTCAACCGTGTCATGACGGTCATGACGGTCAGCAATGACGCCAAATGTCTGTGCTTCCCACTCACTCTGAGTGGGTCTGCGGAGGAATTGGTTCAAAAAGCTGGAACCACGATCCGTGGGCTGTTGGAACAAGCTTCAGACAAACTTTCGGAGACAGTTTGTCGCCGCAAGAAAGGTCAACTTAGAGGTCAGTGCCTTCACTAATATCAAGCAACTGCCCACCGAGACCTTGAAGAATTACATCAAGAGGTTCCGAGAGGAAGCCTCGAAGACTAAGAAGGTTGATGACGGACAACAGCTTGCACTTCTCCAAGCAGGAATCCGTACTGGGACTCCCTTCTGGAATGAGTTGCAGCAAGAAGGGGCTGCTAGCCTCCAGGACTTCCAAAAAAGAGTCCAAAAATACATCAACCTCAAAGAAGCCCAAATCGTTGCTTATGGAGGCTACTATCCCACCGGGATAGCAGGGTACATGCCCGGAGTGTCGCCCTCGGGTACTGCCCCAACCGCAACTCCACAAGCAAGTGGCATACAATTCTCTGCTACCCTCGGGTATAGCCAGGGCCAAGCTTTGGCACCAACATCTTCTCATTTTGGCAACCCGTCCGGAGTGAATGGGCAAGCTCCTTCACATGCTGCCCCGACTGCTAGCTTAACAGGCCCTTCCCAGGGATCAAGGAGTAAAAGGTCCTCCAAAGGCAGTACCCGGACGGGAGAGAAGCGCCAGAAAAAGGGATACACCCCCCAATATACTCAATACACGGAGCTAACAGACTCCCAGGAACGTGTGTACTTCGCCACTAGGCAAAATACACACTACCGGAGACCACAGCCGTTGTACAAAGACAGCTCCCGGAGAGATCCGAGCAAAAGATGCGAGTACCACAACGACATTGGTCATAGCACCAATGAATGTAAGAATCTCAAGGACGAGATTGAAAACCTAATCCGATTGGGCCACCTCTATGAGTGGATCAAGAATAGGCCGCCCCACCTTAATCCGGGCCAGGTGGCTGGGGGTATGCCTCCGGGAACACCAGGGGGTACA
Source organism: Cannabis sativa (assembly GCF_029168945.1). Classification (NCBI taxonomy): domain Eukaryota; kingdom Viridiplantae; phylum Streptophyta; class Magnoliopsida; order Rosales; family Cannabaceae; genus Cannabis; species Cannabis sativa. The sequence goes on along the minus strand of NC_083602.1, from coordinate 45,844,675 downwards.
GCAGGAGTATTGGCTCCAGCTGCTCCCGCAGGTGACGCCCAGCATATCCCCGGATTGCCGCCCCGGCCGAATGGACGGGTAGCCATGATCTCCATAGGTCCCCATATCGGAGGGAATACTCGGAAGGAGCGAAAGCGGTACGCCGAGGCCGCAAAACACAATGAGATATGGGAAGTTACTCAACTCCCAGCTCAAAGGCCCCGGTTGATGGACCAACCCATCACATTCACGGAAGAAGACGCCAAGACGGTGCGTTTCCCCCATCACGACCCGCTGGTCATAGAGACCCCAATTGCGAATAAAGTGGTGGCCAGAGTCTTAATTGACAATGGGAGTTCCGTGAACCTGCTCTTCAAAGAAGCCTTCACCGCGATAGGCTTGACAGATCGTGACCTCTCGCCTAGTGGATCCCAGCTCACAGGGTTTAACGGGACAACACTTATCCCAATGGGAAAAGTGAGGCTCCCGGTTACCCTATGCCTGGACACTCCCCAAAGCACATTTAAATACTGCACCTTCATGGTGGTGGACTGTCCGACAGCCTACAACGCCATCCTTGGCCGACTTGCCCTAGTGGACTTCGGTGCGATCACTTCAATCCGACATCTGTGCCTAAAGCTCCCTACCCAGGACGCCGGAGTCGGGACTGTAAGGGGAAATCAGGGGGAAGCAAGGCAATGCTATAATGTCGCAACCCACCTGCTCGTACTTATGGTCTGGGAGTCCGCCGAGCCAGAAATGGCTGAAGAGGATGAGTTGGATCCCCGTGTAGGGTCCGAAAGGATCGTGGAACCAATGGAGGACGTCGAAGAAATACCAGTGTGCGACGTCGACTCCACCAAAGTACTCCCGTTAGGGAAGAACCTGGACCCGGAGGAAAAGGACAAAATAATAAAAACACTGAAGGGCGCAATCGACATCTTTGCATGGCGCCAAGAAGACATGAATGGCATAAGCCCTCATGTCATCACCCATGTACTCAATGTCAACCCGGACATGCCTCATGTACAGCAAAAGAGACGCCCGCTCGACTCGGTGAAAGCCGAAGCTCTAGAGAAAGAGGTGGAGAAGCTTTTGACCAACGGCATGATCCGCGACGTGTACTATTCGAAGTGGCTGGCCAATCCGGTCCGTGTGCCCAAGCCGAACGGAACTTGGCGAGTTTGTATAGACTTCACTGATCTAAACAAAGCTTGCCCAAAGGACTGCTTCCCGCTGCCCAGGATCGACCAAATGGTAGACGCCACTTCCGGATTCAAGCTGTTATCCTTCATGGATGCCTATGCGGGGTACAATCAAATAAAAATGCATACGGCAGACCAGGAGTGCACTAGCTTCAGGACCGATAAGGGGGTATACTGCTACCTAGTCATGCCTTTCGGACTGAAAAATGCCGGAGCAACCTATCAAAGAATGGTTAACCGGATGTTTAAAGGCCTCCTGGGGCGAAACATGGAGGTGTACGTTGACGATATGCTCGTCAAATCCAAAGCATGCAACAACCATGCAAGCGACTTAGAAGAATGCTTTGAAGTTGTCCGGAGATACGGTATGAAACTCAACCCAAAGAAGTGCACCTTCGGGGTCAAATCAGGAAATTTCCTGGGTTTCATAGTCAGCCAACGGTGGATTGAAGCAAACCCAGAAAAAATCCAGGCTCTCCTGAATATGCCATCCCCCAAGAAGCACAAAGATGTGCAGAGCTTGACCGGAAAGGTAGCTGCATTGAGCCGTTTTATCTCACGGTCCACGGACAAGTGCATACCCTTCTTCAACGTGCTAAAGAAATGCCAAAAGTTCGAATGGTCGGACGAGTGCGAGGAGGCCTTCAGAAAGCTAAAAGACCACATGGCCAAGCCTCCTATCCTATCAAAACCCATCCTCGGAGAAGACTTGTTTCTTTACTTGGCCGTCTCCGAACACGCGGTCAGCGCTGCCCTGGTCCGGGAAGAAGAGAAAACTCAGCATCCCGTGTACTATGTCAGCAAGCGCATGATAGGAGCCGAAACGAGGTACCCGGTCATTGAAAAACTGGTATTTTGCCTCTTGATGGCGTCAAGGAAGTTAAGACCATACTTCGAAGCCCATCCGATCAAGATTCTGACCAACCACCCGCTCCTGCAAGTTCTCCAAAAGCCTGAAGCGTCCGGAAGGCTCCTCAAGTGGGCAATGGAACTAAGTCAATTCGACTTGCAATACGCCCCCGGATTTCTATAAAAGGCCAAGCCTTGGCAGACTTCATTACTGAATGCAACGAAGCCGAGGCAACAGCGAATACACCGGTACCGCCAATCCCCACCTGGAGGGTATTTGTAGACGGAGCTTCTAATGAGAACAGTTCTGGAGGAGTGGCTATGATATCACCAACTGGACTGCGACTCCAGGCGGCCCTCCGATTCGACTTCACAGCTTCAAACAATGAGGCCAAATATGAAGCCCTGATAGCAGGGCTGAAATTGGCAAAAGCTGTAGGAGCCAAAAGGGTGGAAGTCTACAGTGACTCCCAACTGGTCGTAAACCAGGTATCCGGAGAATACCAAACCCGCGGCGAGCGGATGGCCGCGTACGTAACAATAGTCCGAGAACTGCTCCACGAGTTCACGGACTACAAAATAGAAAGAATCCCCCGAGAAAAGAACGCTCACGCGGACTGTCTGGCTAAGTTAGCCTCGGACAGCGAAATCGAAGAGCTGGGGGTAGTACAAGTGGAACGCTTGGCAGAACCGAGCATCAAAATAAAAGAGACCACACTAACGGTTGGGCAAGAACCCAGCTGGATGGTCCCCATCATAAAATACATAACAACAGGTGAGTTGCCCCAAGAGAGGAGCCTTTGTCTCGAAAGATTCAGTATCAGGCTCATCGTTATGTGATGATGGATCAAATTCTCTACCGGAGAGGACTCAGCATGCCTTATTTAAGGTGTGTATCGGACCCTGAAGCTAGACAAATCATGCTAGAGGTCCACGAAGGGTTCTGTGGAGATCATACGGGAGGACCCAGCCTCTCAAAGAAAATATTGAGGCAAGGGTACTTCTGGCGAACAATGAAAAAAGATTGTATAGACTATGTCCAAAAGTGTGACTCGTGCCAAAGGTACGCGAACATACCGAGAGCCCCTCCAAATGAGATCACCCTGATGACCAGTCCCTGGGCCTTCGCGGTTTGGGGAATAGATCTCATCGGGTCTCTGCCAACAGGAAAAGGAGGGGTAAAGTATGCAATAGTAGCAGTAGACTACTTCACCAAATGGACAGAGGCTGAGCCTATGAAGACAATAACTGCGAAGAAAGCATTGGACTTTGTTATCAAAAACATAGTGTGTCGATACGGCTTCCCTCACAAAATAGTCTCTGACAATGGAAAGCAATTTGATTGCGAGGAATTTACTGACTTCTGTAACCAACACGGAGTAGTGAAGAGCTTCTCCGCGGTAGCCAGGCCTCAAAAAAACGGCAGGCGGAAGCAGTCAATAAAATCCTAAAGGTCACCTTGAAGAAGAAGCTGCTGGCCTGCAAAAACAACTGCCCTGAAGAATTGCCAAGGGTATTATGGGCCTACCGGACGACTCCCAGAACCACGACCGGTCACTCGCCTTTTTCAATGGCGTACGGTTGTGAAGCAATGGTCCCGGTAGAAACATTATTCCCATCCCACAGGAGGACGACTTACGATCCTGCCACGAATCAGGCACTGCTTCAAGAAGCTTTGGATCAAGTCGAAGAACTCCGGGATGAGTCTCAAATACGGATGGCTGCTTATCAAAAGAAGGTGACCAAGTATTTTAACTCTAAGGTTAAAAACAGAAAATTCGCTATGGGGGATATGGTCCTAAGAAGGGTCTTCCCAGCCACCCAGGAACCCGGAGTGGTGGTACTTGGGCCAAATTGGGAAGGACCATATGAGATCGAGGACGAGATCGGCTCCGGCACTTACAAATTAAAAAGAATGGACGGAACCACCGTGCCAAGAGCCTGGAAGGCCGATCACCTCAGAAGATATTACCAGTAGCGAAATAAAACTTAGACTTTGTTCAAAGGGTTTGTACCGTCCAAATGTATACCTCCTCTACATGTTAAATAAAACTGAGTGCCTTAAAAACAAAGTTGCTACGCCACTCAGGGGTGTACTAGGGTATACCGCACGGACAAACAGAAAAACAAACTAAGTAAAATATCCTGACCCAAAGGGCAGGTCAAAAAGTATGCACAAAAATAAAAAGCATAAGTATAAAAACCCTGATCCAAAGTACAGGTTAAAAAGAGAAATATGTGGCAAAAGAAAGATCACATATAAAATATCCTGACCCAAAGGGCAGGTCATATACATACAAATGGCCTGGGGATAGGCTTTAAAAAATATCGTCTCCCCTTCGAATAAAAACTGCTACCTATATATATTGTTCCAAGGCAGCAGCAAATATGTACAAAAAAAAAAAGAGAGAATAATAAAAGAAGCGGGTGGAATCTTGGTTACACTGGGTCAATCACAAAGCAGCTCAGTCAATGCGCGGAGGAAGGCGAGGTCCGATACGAGCCTCTACCATAGCATCAAGCTTCTTCTTCTTCTCCCGGAATTTGGCAATCATTTCCTCAGGTTTGGGATAGAAGGTAAGCTTGATATTTTGGTCGTTGGTAGACCAAGCCATGTAGACCCCATCATCGAAGCGCTTCGGACATCGGGCGCAGGAAACAGGAGAAAGGAGCTCGACTCTTTTTGCCTTCTTGATGGATTGCTCCTTGAAGTCCCTGAGCTCCTTCAGCTGCGCGGCTAGAGCGGCCTTGGACTCTAAGTTCGCCTGGTGAGTTTCCTCTAAGGATCTCACCTTGGCAACCATCTCGTCCAAAGCCTCCTTGGCCTCCCGGAGTTCCCGCTTGGCCTTATCAGCAGCCTCGCTTTGTGCCCTCAACTCCTCCTGATGCTGGGCCTCCAGCCTGTCCCTCCGTTGAGCCTCGTCCCGGATCATGGCCTCCGCTTGAGCCTCCCTCCGTTTGGCCTCCTCCTCATTGGCCTTGGCAGCCGCCTCCCGGCGCTCAGCAGCCTCCTGGTAGAGCTGCCTCTCCGCATTAAGGTCTTGAAGGACCTTCCTGACGTCGTTCATGTCCCCAAAGTCAGACAGAACGAAGCCGTGATTTATGATGTTCTTGGAGAGGCGGCCAGCCTCAGCAGCAAGCTGAACAATAACACAAGCGTAAGAGAAAAATTCCCAAGAAGAAAAATAAAGGGAAAAGCAAAATTGCGAAGTACTTACCACGGTGAGGGAGTGGCTGAGGTCCTGGACCTGGAAGAGAGAGTTCAGGGAGGCACAAGTGGCGAACCGCTTAGGCGCACATCGGGTAAGCTGAGAAGCAAACTTGCCGGTCATCTCCGCGGCGAAGGGAGCCAAGGTGGGCCCAAGGAAGCGACGGAACCAGTCCGACAGGGGGTCCAAGTTAAGATCCCACGGATCCTGGTATTCTGGGTTGTTGATACTCTCCTGTACCTCAACCCGCAAAACCCTCCTAAGGGCTTCCACCTCTGCATACCCCCGGGAGTACTCGTCCATGGCATAGTTATGCTTGGCTATCCGGAGCTCTTGCCTCACCTCATCCCCAGGGACTGGAGTTAGCACGATCTTGGGAGGAGCAGGATGTTCTTCCATGGGGGAGACCCCGCCGTCAAGACCATGGGCAGGAGTGTCGGCTCTCCGAGGCCGCTTGGGCTCGTCCTGGGCAATCATCTTGCCCTTGCGCTTGCGAATCAGAGCCACCTCAGGCTCCTCTTCACCTTCTTCAGCTTCCTCCGGAAGAGCCCGGAGCTCTCCAGCACCCTCTGCGGCTTCCTCAGAAAAGCCCCATTGCTTTCCTTGGCCTTCTCCCGGAAGCACCTCCTCGTCGTCCACTAAATCAATAGTGTCAGGGGGAGCGCTGGAGGAGACCTTCAGGGAAGGGGCTATCGTGGAAGAGGTGAAGGCCGGAGGAGCCACGGGAGTGTGAACTCCGGCAAGCTGTTCCAAGATGGCATCCATGGAGACACCTGGTTTACAAAAATAGGCAAGTGTTAGATATCCGTGGGAAACCACTTACACAAGATACAGCAAATAAGCTACTCCTACCCGGACTTCCTAATTCGGCCCTAGCAAAGTCCTGAACTTTAATGCTGGCAGCATCATCTCCGAGATAGCTGTCCGAAGGCCGGAACCAGCTGGACGTAATGTAAGCTGAAGGACCTAAGGGAATAGGTTCCGGACGGCCAGAGCCCATCCGGGACCGACCTAGAAAATCTCCTAAGTTTGAAAAGTAAAATTCCTTCAAACGATCCCCCCACTGGGTCGATGGCATCCTAAACCTATGAAGACGCTCGTCGAACCCTACAGGCCTACGACTGGCGTATTCGCCAACGGAAGGAACATAACGAATTATCAAAGGAGACTTACCGCCGGCACCGGAGGTGCTGGCACCAGGAGCCCCTGAGTTTGGCTCTGGAACCGAAGGCTGTGGCCTGGGGGCTTTTCTCTCCGAAGAATCCTCAATGCGGAGGGGCCTCCCGGCGGGACGATCCCCAATCTCTTCTTGAAGAATCTTGTCAAAAAATTTAGCCTCGGACTTCCCGGCAATCGCCTGGCTTCTTCTTACCACCGGACTCCCCACACGAAGTCCCCTCCCAGAGGCCGCCTGGGCCTGAGAGTATGCCTTCTCCTTGGCCTTCCGGTAGAGATAGTCTTGGTATTTTTTCTCTGCCGTGGCGATAATCTCGTCCCGGAAGGTCTTCTCCGCGACCGGCGCCCTTACATTGGGACAGATGACCCGTGAGAGGTTAGAGTCCTCCACGGATTGATGCAAAAGGATAAGTTTGGCCTTCCTGCAGTTTTCCGTGGTGACCAAACCCCTGACGTCGAGATCGGCTCGGTCGTAGGAGGCAAAGGCCTGGGACCTCCGGAGGAAGGTCGGTGTAGGAACCGTCCGCTGATAGGGTGGGATCCTCACCCACTCAGTAAGGAGCTCCGGGTGATCCACTGCCCTGAACCCGGAGGAAAAGAAAAAGCGATGGCGATACTCCTTGACGTGAGTCTACCTATTATATGGAACCACCCCTTCGTTAGCGGGATGGATCCGGAACCCATAGAAACCGTCCTTAAGTTTGTCCCCTTTCTTGGGGACGGATACAAGTTCATAAAAATACAAAATTTCCGCCGGGCGGGGAGATCCCCATCCGCGGGCGGCATAAAAAATAAATAAGCCTGAAAGCAGGCGATAAGCTTGAGGAATGAGTTGGTATGGCGCAAGGCCGACAAAAACAAGAAAATTAACAAAGTAGTCCTGAAGTGGGAGCATGGCACCGGCCATCAAGTGCGTCTTGCTCCAGGCTCCGAAGCCGCCGTAATTATGGTTAGGCGTCTTCGAGTCGCGAGGTGGCCGGTGATAGGTTCCCGAGGTGGAAGGTTTGATCCCCGCAACCTCCACAATATTCTCCAGTTGATGGGGACAGGTTAAGGTGGAATGAAGCTCAGCCGCTTCCCATCCGGTTGCTCGGGACTTATACCCCTCCTGGGCAATGGGTCCCAGGGAAACCTCTTCTAAAGTAGCCATGCGTTTCCCGCTCTTCTTCGAGGACTTCGAACCAGAGGCAGACATTTTCTGTTCTGTGAAAAGCAAAAGAGAAAAAGAAAATTCCAGCAGTTAGGCCCCATACCAAACCCTAAGTCAAGAAAAAGGGAATGGGGGTCCCCTAACCGCTGGAAAGAGGCCCCCTCCGGACACGTGTCACATGGGAAACCCTAGAAAGATTCCCTGAACAAGTGTCGGGTGCAGTAAAATCGCAGAAGGTGGTTTTACACAATAAGGGGAACAGAAAGAAAAAGACCCTATACTATGCCCTAAACATCCATTGAACGAAGAACGTATGGTCTTCTTCAACGAAAATGCGCAATAATAACAGAGGCATGATAATGGCGATCCTACAACTAAAGCAGTAAACACAAAACAGGATGCATGAAGAACCTAAACAGTTGCAAACCCAGAAATCTCAAAATGCGAACCCAAAAAAGAACAAACAGAGCAAGTAAAAGCATGTCACTACCAAAGGATGCAAGAAACTTACAGTGAAGTGTTGAACTGGGGGGCCTGATTTGAGTCGAGTAAAGACGAGAAGGACTGATAGCAGCAAGCAAGGAAGAACTGGGAAAAATGGCAAAGTGTTTAAAAGTTTCGTGCTGGTTTTGAGAATTTTCTCTCTGGGAAATTCGAGCAAAAATGGCAAGGAATGGAAAGTAACCGAAATGAAGGAAAGATGGTGGCTTTTATAGGCAAAAGTGCATGAGGAACAGGCGTCACCACCTACCAATCGAACGGTGGGGGAAACGCACGATTCAAATACCCAAAGATCAACGGGCCAGATTGATTTGCAATAAAGGCGGTGGAAACGTTTGAGTATCCGTCTGACACCATTAATGCGCCGCATCAATCAATGGGCATGAAACGAATCAACCTCTGCAAAAAGCGAATCGCTGCATTTAATGCCATCATTAGATGCATCCTCACGCGCTCCAAGCTCGTGCCGAGAAACCGAGGAGTCGGCCGGAGACACCTCTGCAAAAAGCGAATCGATCTATTAAATGCCATCATTAAATACGCCCCCACGCGCTCTAAGCTTAAGCCACGGAACCAAGGAGTCAACCGGAGGCACCTGAGCAAGCCTTGGTTTATTTTTCAAGTAAACAAGGCTTGGGGGGTAAATGTTGCCCCTGATTTTGCCCAATATACGTGGACCAATCGAACAGGGACACGTGGATCAGATAACTTATAAATATTTGCTAAGTCTTTGTATGCCACAAGGAAGCACCCTGGGCATAGGTCCCGGAGGAGGCACCCGGAGTACAAGGTGCTCCCGGAAGCTCGCATAACATAAAGCCTCTCCATGAGGTGTGAGGCTTCGCCTGAACAATCAAGTCGCATTTAATGCTGCATGGGAGGAAGTGTGTTGGGACTGCAACACGCAATAAAGTCTGACGACACAACCTCCAACCAGCAGCGCCACAGTAATGATCATTTAAGTCTAGCGACGGCTACTCTGCGAAGAGTCACATCAATCACAAGGCAAAAAGGACATTCCTCATAAAAACCCTACAGCACCTAGGGATTTGACCATGCATTACTCATGGTATATTCATTGGGAATACCCAACTTTATGGATACTTTCAGATACATTTGTAAGAACAATTCTAGGGATTACCCCACCAAAAACACTATAAATACCCCCTCAAAACTCATTAAATGGGATCGAGAATCTTGGGCTGCATATGAGCAAGAAGAGTAAATACTCACCAAGAACATTCTCTATATTTATAACGGTGACATTCTCTCATGTGTAGAATCTGAATTAAATACATCCATTAATAACAAAGACTCGTGGACTAAGGCTCATTAACGCCCCAACCACGTAAAAATCCTTTTCTCACTTTCTTACAGCTCAATATTATAATCATATTTTATTAGTTGCCGAAAACCTCGGTCAACAAAGTTGTTACAAAATTAATTTAAATTAATTTACAACTCAAATTTAATTTTATATAAATATATATTACATTTCGAAAAATTAAAGTATTTAAGAATATAATTTTCGAAATTGCATATTAAAATAAAAATAAATCCTGGAATAATTATTCTAATTTAATGTTGGCCCAAAATTAATTAATAAAATTAATTTACAACAAAAAATATAATTTTCCTATTTAATTAAATATGTATAAAAAAAATTTCAAATATTTAAGTATGATGATGAAAATCAACTTAAATATTAATTTTCTATTTAATTAAATACACTAGAAAAATACTTCAAGCAAAAATATCACCTATCTAGATTTTCCTTTGACTAATTAATTAAATTTCTAATAAAATATATTTTACTTCATTTATTTTAATTTAATCAATAAATGAAAAAATCATTGATTTAAGTTGGTCTAAAATTAAAATAATAATTTACAACTTTAATCTATTTTTCAAATAAAATTCGAAATTCCAACATTTAAGAAATGCAATTTCGAAATTTGATTAATAAAATAAAGAAAAAAATATATTTTGAAAATTATTTAAATTTAGTTGAAAAAATTAATTTCAACTAAAAATAATTTTCTATTTAATTAAGTGTCATGAAAAAGAAATATTTAAGTATGATGATGAAAATCAACTTAGATATTTAATTTTCAAATTAATTAAATGTATTAAATTCAAGAAATAAATAATTAAGTGTAGAGAAGGCTTAATTATTAATCTCTAGTTTAATACTAGGAAAAATATACTTAAAATAAATTGTACCAAAATTAATTATATAAATAATTAATTTCACAATGTATAATATTTTCCTATTTAATATTAAAAATAATAAGTAGCCTAGAAATAAGTATCTAGAAAATATCTTATTTGACTAAGTATCTTTTCCACAAAATTTGAAAAAATAACTAATTTAAGTTGTATTAGAAAAAATCTAGAACTTAAATATTTCAAATTTAAATTTAATTAAATATCTAAAATTAAGTTGTAACCACTTAATTTAAAAATATTTCATTTTAAGTTAATATTTGAAAAGATATTAACTTAAAAAAATATCTAAAATATTTCATTTTAAATTAATGTTCGAAAAGATATTAACTTAAAAAAAATATCTAAAGAATCTTAATAACCAATGCCTAAAATTCCTCAACTTAATTTTGAAATTTTAAATCCAAAAGATATTCAGATTTAAGTTGATTAGTTAGAGATAACTAAATATCAACTTAAATAGGAATATTTAATGAAAAATTTAAATTAAGCTTCAGAAAGAATCTAGATGGTTATAATTCTATATTTAATTAAATACAAGAAAATACATATAGTTTAGCTTAGAATAAAATTCTTTAAACTATGATTTTCTTAAATTAATTTCAAAATAAATGAAATTAATTATGTTGCTAATCAATTTTATTAGGTTAAACTAGTTTAATTAACCTAGTACAGTTATTCAAATCAGGCAAATGGGCCTTCACAATTGGGGTAGTTCATGTGAGGGGGTGCTGGGTTCAGTATGTCGTACCCACTACTATGGCTCCCAACTCTCACACAAAGCCCAAAAGAGAGGAATTTAACCTTAAAATGAACAACTTCTATTAATTGAATAGGCCAAAAACTAAATGGGCCTAAATAAAATCTATCAAGAACTATGATATTTTATTTAGCAACAACAACCTATATGCATCTATAATGAAATTAAACACATAGGCTCACACAGGCACACTTTGGATGGGTCCTATCATGTTGCTAGGTCATACACAGATGAAAGAAGATTGTAAATATACCTGTTACAAATTATTGACTTGACCAAGGGAGCCATGAGTTAAAATCAGATCATTGGATCTGTCAACAAGTTAACCATGGCTATTTGCAATCAAGCAATAATAGGTTTTGAAAACTTACAAACAAGCTAAAACACGTACTCCTGCAACAAGGTTAGTTGGATAGTTGAATGTAGGATTTATTCAATTTTAAATAAATAATTATGAAAAAAATAATTAATTAAATAAAAAAATATTTTTGAAAAAATTTAAAAAATTTTAAAAAAATTTCGAAATATTTAAAAAAAAAATTAAAATTAAACCTACAATTTTGAAAAATTAGGTTTCAACCAACCTAAATATCATTTCAAAATTTGCTAACGACTTTTAAAATAACAAAATTTAAGATAAATTAATATCTTTTTCAGATTTTAAATGTAATTTAAATAAATAAAATAACAAAATTTAAAAGTTAGCAAAATATCTTACTTCTATTTAAAATTACATGATTATAGTTATCTTATTTTAAATTTAAATAAGGTCAAATTATTTTAAAAAAAAATTAATTCAAAAAATTTTAATATCTGACCTTAAATTTAAAAAAACAGATAAGATATAATCAAATTTAAAAATAAGATAGATAATTAAGCAAAAAAGATAGATATTTACTATTTTTCAAATTCAAATTACACTAATATCATGAATTAAATTTAAAAAATATTAATTAATTTAATTATGATAATTAGACTTGAATTAGGAATAGTAAATATATAAATACAGAACTACATAAAAAAACGGAAGTTAATTCCATGAAAAAGCATGAAAAAACGAAGAAAAACAAAAAAATTGCGAGCTGTAGTTAGCATACTGTCCATGGGCGCGCAAGGGGCTGCATGGGCGTGGTTTCTCGGCGTAGGGGGCTGCTAGCAGCCTCTCCGCGCGCGCACGTGGTGCAGCGACACAACCCGATTTTTTCGAAACTTCAAAAAATTATAACTAATTCAAATTAAATCGAAATTGAGTTCTGTAAAAAAGTAACTTGCTTAGTGTTTTCCATACTATCCAATAAAAATAATTCCAGAAACAGATATTCAACTATGTTTTACAAAAATTCACAAATATCAATTAATCATCATATAACACTCAATACAACATGATACCATCCAAAACATCAAACAATCGTTTTAAAGTCCAAATTTCTTGAAAGCAAATAAATTACCATGACTCTGATACCAGTTGTTGGAAAATATTTTACCAGGATCTTAGATCTACTCACAAGTATGTTGATTAACACCCTAAATATGAACTTTCTAAAACGATAAAATAAACACATATTAAGTTTAGGAAACCTTACATTGGGTGCAGCAGAACATAATGACTCCTTCCGTTCAGATATCTAGCCCTTGATTCCTTTCTGTAGCAGAGCATTATCAATATCTGAACCGGGCTCTCTTTCTCTGAATCTTTGATGCTGAAACTCCTTCTTGCTGAAAGTCTTTCTTCACGATCTTCCTCACTATGGTTGAGGTATCACTTGCTGTGTGTGGGCACTACTCATACACTAAGAATTTCAAAATTTGAGAGGGAAGAAAGAGAGAGGGAGTGATCGGCCAGATAGGGAGAGAGAAGGCTCAGGTTTTTCTGAATCAGAAGTGTTAGAAGAAAAGTGTAATTTTCCTAAAGCCCTCACTATCTATTTATAGCATTCCACTAGGGTTAGGTTTGAATTATTTAGCATTAAAATAATGAAAATATCAGTTTAAATTCCCTACAAAAGTGGCCGGCCCTATACAAGTGGATTTGGGCCTCACTTTTTGCAATTTTGCAGTTTTATCTTTTCTGCATCTGATTTTCTCAAAAACGCCAATTTTCAAATTCAACCATTTAAATGCCAATTCTAACTATTTAATAACTATAAATAATTATTAAATAATATTGTCATTTATCATATTTATTAATTGAACCATACATAGTATCATAATTAATAAATATGCCCCTAAAACTCTTTCTTTGCAATTTCGCCCTTACTTAGTGAAAAATTCACAAATAGACATAGTCTAAATTGAGAATTATAATTGATTAATAAAAACCAATTATATGAGTCTTACAAGCCATATTATCTCAACTAGTGCGGGGACCATGGGTCTATATAACCGAGCTTCCAATAAGTAGATCAAGAATTTATTACTAAAATTCACTAACTTATTAATTCTTCGTTGAACCCACGCATAGAACTTAGAATTGCACTCTTAGTATATAGAATGCTCTATATGTTCCACCATATAGACACATCATTAGTTATCCATTGTTATAATCCTAATTTGATCAATGATCCTCCATATGAATGATCTACAATGTAAAGGGATTAGATTACCGTTACACCCTACAATGTATTTAATCCTTAAAACACTTAACCCCGTATAAATGATATTTCAGCTTATGTGAAATGAGATCTCCACAATTTATTTTCGTTTGGTCAAGCTCGAAGGAGATCATCCTTTACTTATTATTCGCCAGATAGAAGCTATAGATTCCATGTTTACGTTAGCGCTCCCACTCAATTGCACTACCGTGTTCCCAAAATGTACGTATCACCCTGACCCAAAAGTAGGCTTAACTAACAAATCAAAGAACACGAATAGCCTCCTGAGATTGAGCCTAATCATATCAGGATTAAGATCATTTGATCTAGGATCAACTAGGCGATATTGACTTGAATAGATATTACGGTAAGTTTAATAAATCTAAGTCAAAGTTCAATATCAGTCCCTTCCGATGCATACTCCATGCATCCAACCTGAGCTTTACTTTAAGCAATGCTCTGGAAAGAACATAGCACTTCTCCAAATGCAAGTAAACTCTGTTGTAGATTATCATATCAGTAAAACCCCATGTCTGATAAATCTAGGAAACTTTATTCACATAGTCATGTTTACTTTTCAATGTGTTGACAGCACAATAAACAGGATCAGGTATGTGAAAAGGGTTTCAGATGAATTCATACATTATGTACATATAATCATGAAATAAATCATGTGAACCATGCAACATTAAATGTTATTTCTGATCTATATTAATAAGTAAATCTGATTATATTGAAATGAGTTTTATTTAGGGCATAAAACCCAACATACCTATCGCTGATTATACCATGTCAGTCTAAATCCAGTGTTCTGACAAATCATGGAATGAACTTTCGAACATATAATTATACTGTGCTGACAACACTATAATCTTTAACAAATTCATATGTTCTGGACTTAAATGGAATTCATACATTATATATATAATCATGAAAGAAGTCATGTGAACCATGCAACATAAAATGTTATTTCTGATCTTTATTAATAAGTAAATCTTATTATATTGAAATGGGTTTTATTTAGGGCACAAAACCCAACAACGGGCTCTATCGCAAGGACTTTACTTCTAAGTCCGTGACGGGGAAGAAGATGAAATCTGGCCGGACCGAATGAGCTCATTCAACTTAAGCGCGAAGCTAAGTTGAAGGGAGGTGCAAGGACTGAGCAGTATGCTCAGGAGCCCTTCAATCCCGAGGATGATGCTGAGGAAGAGCAGGTGACTCCACTAAAGAGGAACAAGAAACTCCCGGCCTCGCCTAGGCCTGTTGAACATGCGATTCGCATAAGGGAGCCCATTTCACCTGTTTGGCCATCCCCTCCCGTGTTCGGAAAAGGGAAAGCTGTTATGTCTGAAATAAGATCGATGTCAGGTGATGATGAACTTTCGAATCTTGTTTGGGCAGTCACCTTGCATACTGCTTTGTCTTGTTTTTGAGCTTCTTGACTTTCATGCCTTATGTTTCTGATATCTGTTTTCTAACCATGTTGTTTTTTGTTATGTACAGACATGTCTCGGTAAATGTTTGAGGCTTTGAAGAAGAGAATGGGAAGAAGCTCTAGCGCCTCTCCTTTGACCAAGAAGTCTAAGGGCAGTGAGGGGTCCTCTACTAAGGAAAAGAGGCCTTCCGGGGAGGTCATGGATCTTTCCGAGGAGCTGACTGCTGCAAACCCCTCTACCCCCAAAGCTGCCAAGTCCAAGGAGTCTGGACCACCGACGGTTGGGTCTGAACTGGTCAGGAATGATCCTGAACGGGTGCGGGCACCTACTCCACCTTTGCTGGTGCATCCAAAGGCCAAAAAGGGCAAGGAGATGCTAGCCCGTTACATGAACCGGCTAGTTCCTGAGGTCAGTGAGCAACTGGCTTCTGCTGACAATGACTCTTCTTTGGAATTGCTGGTGGGCGGAGTCTTGAAGGAGTTCACCAAGGTAAGTCTTTCTTAATACTTCCCTTTGATCTTCCACACTTAGCTCAAATGCTAAAGTTTTTTCCTTGTGCAGGCCAGTCTGAAGTTGGCATACACTTACTCTTGGGCTAAGTCTCCTGCTTCCAAGAACATGGCTCTGTCCGACACCTTAAAGGCGGAGGTGGACTTGGCCAGGAAGGATCCTGAAGAAGCCTGGGTAGAAGTCGGAGCTGTTCGGTTAGAATTGGGTGAAGCCAACAAGAAGCTGTTTGCCGCTTAGAAGAAAATCACTGTGCTGACTAAGGATCTCGAGGTTGCTGACTGTTTTGAGGAGACCATCGAGACCTTATCTGCTGAGGTGAACAGTCTTCAGGACGAGAGGACTTCTCTTCGAGCAGTTCTTCATCATATGAAGGAGGAAAAGGAAGCCGAGGAGGGGGAGCTTTCGGGCGAGGTGGACAGGTTGAAGGAGAAGGTCAATGCCTTGGAGACAGTCGGTCTTGAGCTCTTCTTTGATTTTTGGAAGGCTATTCCACGAGCCAATTTCTACTACTTGGGTGATGCTAAGGACATGTACCTTGAAAACTGCGCGTCCCAAGTGGCTTATGGCGAAACTGAGGTGACTGCTTTAACCTCCGGTCAGGCCGCTGATGCACCTCCTGTTCAAACAACAGATCCTCCTACTCCGGTTGGCCCAGAAAAACCAAACCAAGAACTTGGGACTCCAGCTGCTTAAACACTTCTCCTTTTATCTTTTTATTTGATATATCTTATTCGGCCTCAGGGCCTTTTCAAAGACATCATGACCGGCCAAGAGGTCTTTAAACTTGGAATTATTTTTCATTTTTCGTACAACAGGCTGACCGGGCAGCTTTTAATCCAGGTATTACGTGCTTTTGTTATCCTTAATGAATTTCATTCTCTATTTATAATTGTCGTGCAATCGTGATTGTTTTATTTTTACCAAATGCTTTGTACAGGTAAAGGTGCCCCCCCAAGTTACCGAGCAGACGTATGACTCTTGGTCACTTATCTTTTACAAATATATTGCTTATCTATTCCGTGTTTTGGGTTTGACCAAACCTTTTGTACGCATTGTATGGTAAATTATAAACATGCTGATAATTTTGACTCAATTGAATTTTGAAATACTATCTTTATTCATTTATTGATCGAAAAGTGTATTTGTTACCGTAGTAACTTACATCAGAGCTATTTGATCTAATTGGATCTTTTAGCTTAACATGAAATAAAACAAATTGCACACATAAGAAACTGTACTTTAAAGTGGTCACCCGACCTGAGTACTTTGTTACTTTTATCGAAACCTTTGGGTGTAATCCGCCCAGAAGGCCATTCACTTAAAAACAAATTTTCATTTAGTACTTAAAGTGGTCACCCGACCTGGTACTTTATTGGTAGTATTTTCTTAAATGTTCTCCATTCCAGTACCGTGGTACTAGAATGAGTTGCATTTTGTCGTCATACTTACCTAACTTGTATGCTCTGGAGTCGAGAACTTCGACCACTCAATATGGTCCTTCCAAGTTAGGTCCAAGTACACCTGCCGTACTGTCTTTGGTGTTCAGGAATACCCTTCTCAAGACCTTATCTCCCACGAAGAATTTTTGAGCTTTCACTTGTTTGTTGAAATACCGTGCTACTTTTTACCTATGGGCCATCAACTTTTAGTTTTCAGTTACTCGTTTTTCTTCGATTTCATCAAGTGATTCTCCAAGGAGTATGTGATTGGTACCTTGATCGTACGTCAACCTTCTGTGGGAAGGTGGCTCGAGTTTGACGGGCAGCATAGCTTCATAATCGTACGCCATTGCGAATGGTATCTGTCCGGTCGCTGTTTTTTCCATTGTATGGTATGACCATAGAACTTCAGCTAGCTCTTCTGGCCAGTTTCCTTTGGCATCTTCAAGTTTTTTCTTTAGTGTATCCTTCAAGGTTTTGTTGACTGCTTCAATTTGACCATTTGCCTGAGGATGCGCCACAGCGGAGATACTTTTGATGATACCATGGTTCGCACAGAAATCAGTGAAGGATTGGCTGTCGAACTGCTTGCCATTGTCTGAGACTATTTTGTACGGTAGTCTGAACTGGCATATGATGTTCTTCACAATAAAGTCTTGAACTTTCTTTGATGTAATGGTTGCAAGTGGTTCGACTTCAGTCCATTTAGTAAAGTAATCAACCGCTACCACTGCATACTGCACCCCACCTTTACCTTTAGGTAATTGTCCGATCAGGTCAATTCCCCAAATGGGAAAGGGACACGGACTTTGTGTCTGTGTTAACTCGTTGGGCGGAGCTCTTGGTATCTTTGAAAATCTCTAGCATTTGTCACACTTCTTAACATAGGCTCTCGAATCTTCAATCATCGTTGGCCAGAAGTAACCTTGCCTTAGAATTTTCTTCGATAAGCTCTGTCTGGCGGCATGATTTCCACAGAATCCATGGTGAACTTTAGATAGGAGTCGTGCAGCATCATCTTGAGTGACACATCTGAGCAGAGGCATCGAGAATCCTCTTCTGTACATGACTCCCTCTACTATGATATACCGTGCAACTTTCCTTCTCATTTTCTGAGCCTCATTTTGGTTATCTGGGATTTCCCCAGAGTTAAGGTAGGCTGCTATTGGTGTCATCCAGTTTGGATCAATCATTTCGCTTTTTTTCGTGCCAGTGATGCTAGGCTCTTCGAGGAACTGGATAGGAACCAGGTTTGCCTTGTCACTTACATTGCTGCTTGACTATCGAGCTAACGCGTCTGCAGTTGTATTTTCTTCTCTGGGAATTTGTCTGAGACCGTAGCTTTTGAATTGTACAAGCAGATCATGTATTTTGCTCAGATATGCTATCATCTTTTCTCTCCGAGCTTCATATTCTCCGGATACATGATTTACCACCAGCTGTGAATCACTGCATATTTTGATGTGTTCGGCCTTCATCTCCCGGGCTAGTCTTAGCCCAACGATTAGAGCTTCGTACTCAGCTTCGTTGTTAGATGCTTTGAATCCAAACTTAACTGCAGCGTGCAAGTGTTGCCCTCAGGCGTGATGAGGGCAATTCCTATAGTTGATCTGTAGTCGACCCATCCACATGTAGTTTCCAGGTCAATTTGTCCTCATTGTGACTTGGCTGAGGTATTGGTGTCGGCTCAAGGTTGCTTTCTGGTATGCTTTCTTTCTTGCTTGTGCATTCTACCACAAAGTCTGCCAAGGCTTGGGTTTGATTGCTGTTCGGGGTTGGAAAGGGATTTTGTACTCGCCCAACTCTACCGCCCACTTGAGTAAACGTCTAGAAGCATCTAGCTTTTGTAGTATTTGTCGTAGTGGCTGGTCGGTATATACCCAAATATGATGAGCTTGGAAATAAGGCCTCAACTTCCTTTTTGCTAAAATGAGGCAGTGGCGAGTTTTTCTATCAACGGATATCGGCCATCGGCCTCAATGAGTCTTTTACTGATGTAATAGACTGGGTGCTGTACGTTGTTTTCTTCACTGATTAGCACGACACTCACGGTATGTTCCGTGACAGCTAAGTATATTCCCAGTTCCTCACCGTCGAGAGGTTTTGAAAGTACGGGAGGTTTAGCAAGTTGTGCCTTTAGCTCTTGGAAAGCTTTTTCAGACTCTTCTGTCCACTTGAAGTGCTTGTTTCCTCGCAGGATGTTGAAGAATGGGACACATTTTTTTGTTGATTTTGAAACGAATCTGCTGAGCGCGGCGATCCAACCAGTTAAGCTTTGCACTTCTTTGGTTTTTGTTGGCGAGTTCATATCCAGGAGGGCTTGAAACTTTTCTGGATTAGCTTCAATTCCTTGGGCATTGACGATGAAGCCTAGAAACTTTCCCGAGCTGACTCTGAAGGAACACTTTAAGGGATTTAGCTTCATGTTGTATTTTCTGAGAACTTTGAAGCATTCGTCGAGGTCATCTATGTGCCACCAGCCTTTCTGGATTTTACGAGCATATCATCCACGTATACTTCCATATTTCGCCCGATCTGATCTTTAAAAATTTTGTTTACCAATCTTTGGTACGTAGCCCCAGCGTTTTTTGGACCAAACAACATGACTTTGTAGCAATAGAGATCCATATCTGTTCAGAAACTTGTATGTTCTTGGTCTGGTGGATGCATTTTGATTTGATTGTAGCCCGAGTAAGAGTCCATGAAGCTTAATATTTTGTGCCCTGTTGTTGCATCTACAAGCTGATCGATTCTTCGAAGTGGAAAACAGTCTTTAGGGAACGCCTTGTTGAGGTCTATGAAATCAATACAGATTCGCCACTTCTTGTTCGACATGGGCACTAGTACGGGATTCAAGACCCAAGCCGGCTAAAAAGCTTCAATTATGAAGTTATTGTTGCACAGCTTTTCAACTTCATCCTCCAGGGTTACTGCTCGTTCTTTGTCCAATAGCCTTCGTTTTTGTTGAACTGGCCGGAAGTTGGGATCGATATTCAGAACATGTGAAATAATAGAAGGATCAATTCTGACCATATTCGCATGTGACTAGGCAAAAACGTCAAGGTTTGCTCTCAGAAATTTTATCAATTCTGATTTTACTTCGAGCAACAAACCTTTTCTGATCTTTAGCTTTCTAGTCGGGATAGCTGGATCGATCTCGAGCTTGGATCCCCAAGTCGAGGATCCACATCTTCATCCCCGCCTTGGGAAGTTCCCTACTTGGGAATGTGTTTTCCCTTGTCTGTGCTCTGGGTGGAGGATACTTCCTTTTTAGCCTTGGCCACTGCAAGGTTATAACATTCCCATGCAGACTGCTGGTTTACTCTCAAACACCCTGCCCCATTCTTTGTTGGGAACTGCAGACACGAGTGAAATATTGATGTGACAGCCTTTTAAGTCATACAAGGCCCGCCTACCAAGCATTACGTTAAAATCTGAAGGAACAACCAATATTAGGAACTGTGCCATAATAGTCATGCTCGTCGGAGCTTGTCCAACAGTGAGGGGTAGCCGAATTTGTCCTAGAGGTGCAACTCCTTGACAGGAGAAACCATAGACAAGCTGGAGGCATGGGGTTAGATCTTTGAGTTGGAGTCCCATCTTTTCGTAAGCAGTCTTGAACCAAATGTTGGAAGAAGCTCCATTTTCGATCATGGTTCTAGCCACCATTTGATTGGCTATCTAGACTTCCTATGACCAGCCTGTCGTTGTGCAGAAATTTAATTTTGACAGTGTCTTCATCATTGAAGGATATGGTCAGCTCTCCTGCTCGTGGAACTTTGGGCTTCCTTTCTTCCACGACCAAGATAACTTCTGTTGGAAATTATTTTACCAGGATCTTAGATCTACTCACAAGTATGTTGATTAACACCCTAAATATGAACTTCTAAAACGATTATAAAATAAACACATATAAAGTATGAGAAACCTTACATTGGATGCAGCGGAATAAAATGTCTCCTTTCATTTAGATCTCTAAGCCTTGTATCCTTTTAGTCGCAGAGTATTATCAAGATCTGAACTTGGATCTCTTTCTCTCCGTTCTTTAGTGCTGAATCTCCTTCTTGTTGAATGTCTTTCTTCACGATCTTCCTCACTATGATTGAGGTATCACTTGCTGTGTGTGGGCACTACTCTATCACTAAGAGGTTCGAAATTATTCAAGGAAGAAGAAGGGTATGAAGGTGGCGGCTAGGGTTTAGAAAGAGAAGGCTCAAGTTTTTCTCTGAAGGAAACCAGAAGTGAAAGTGTAGGGTAAATTTCCTGAAGCCTTCACTCTCTATTTATAGCATTCCACATAGGGTTAAGTTTGAATTATTTGGCATTAAAATAATGAAAATATCAGATGACAATGCCTATAAAAGTGGCCGGCCATGGCTATATGGATTTGGGCCTCACTTTTTGCAATTTTGCAGTTTTATCATTTCTACATCTCATTTTCTCAACAACACCAATTTTCAAATTCAAACATTTAAATGTCAATTCTAACTATTTAATAACTATAAATAATTATTAAATAATATTGTCATTTATCATATTTATTAATTGAACCATACAAAGTATCTTAATTAACAAATATGCCCTAAAAACTCTTTCTTTACAATTTCGCCCTTACCTAGTGAAAAATTCACAAATAGACATAGTCTAATTTGAGAATTATAATTGATTAATCAAAACCAATTAAATGAGTCTTACAAGTAATATTATCTCAACTAGTGGGGGGACCATGGGTTTATATAACCGAGCTTCCAATAAGCAGATCAAGAATTTATAACCTAAATTCATTGACTTATTAATTCTTCGTTGAATCCACACATAGAACTTAGAATTGCAGTCTCAGTATATAGAACGCTCTGTATGTTCCACCATATAGACACGTCATTAGTTATCCATTGTTATAATCCTAATTTGATAAATGATCATCTATATGAATGATCTACACTGTAAAGGGATTAGATTACCGTAACACCCTACAATGTATTTCATCCTTAAAACACATAACCCCGTGTAAATGATATTTCAACTATGTGAAATGAGTACTCCACCATTTATTTTTCGTTTGGTTAAGCTCAAAGGAGATCATCCTTTACATACTATTCGCCAGATAGAAGCTATACATTCCATATTTATGTTAACGCTCCCACTCAATTGCACTACCGTGTTCCCAAAACGTACGTATCACCCTGACCCAAAAGTAGGCTTAACTAACAAATCAAAGAACACGAATAACACTCTTGAGATTGAACCTAATCATATCAGGATTGAGATCATTTGATCTAGGATCAACTAGGCGATATTGACTTGAATAGATATTACGGTAAGTTTGATAAATCTATGTCAAAGTTCAATATCGGTCCCTTCCGATGCATACTCCATGCACCCAACCTGAGCTTTACTTTAACCAATGCTCTAGAAAGAACATAGCATTTCTCCAAATGCAAGTAAACTCTGTTGTAGATTATCATATCAGTAAAACCCTGTGTCTGATAAATCTAGGAATCTTTATTCACATAGTCATGTTTACTTTCCAATGTGTTGACAACACAATAAACAGGATCAAGTATGTGAAAAGGGTTTCAGATGAATTTATAAATCAAATAGACAAGCAATTGATAACATGAACCAAAACATACACAAATGAATGAAAAATACTTCTGTTTCTTTATTGATGTTTGAATAAAATGGATTACATTGAAATGGAGTTTTATTTAGGGCATAAAACCCAAAAAACTCCCACTTGCACTAATATAAAACTAATCAGTACATATCAATTAATCCTAAATTCTGACGGTGCTTTCAAATGCAGTCACGACCAAGACTTTGGTGAATAGATCAGCTAAGTTGTCTTCTGTGTCCACTTTCTCAACCAGTACATCCCCTCTTGCCACATATTCTCTGATGATGTGATACTTCCTTTCTATGTGTTTGCTTCTCTTGTGGCTTCGAGGTTCCTTACTATTGGCTATTGCTCCATTATTATCACAAAGTAGGACTAGAGGTTTTTCCATTCCTGGCACAACACCGATACTGGTGAAGAACTTTCTTAGCCAGACAAGCTCTTTAGCAGCTTCTGCTGCAGCTATGTATTCTGCTTCTATCGTCGAGTCCGATATCGCAGTTTGTTTAGCACTTCTCCAAACCACTGCTCCACCCCCAAGAGTAAACACCATCCCAGATGTAGATTTCTTGTCTTCAAGACATGGCTAGAAATCTGAATCGATATAGCCTATGGGATTTAAAGCACCACCCTTATAGACTAACACAAGATTTCTTGTACTCTTTAAGTATTTCAGAATATACTTAACTGCATTCCAATGTTGTTGTCCTGGATTTAATTGATACCTGCTCACGATTCCAACTGCATAGCAGATGTCAGGTCTAGTGCATAACATTGCATACATTAGACTTCCAATTGCAGAAGCATAAGGAATTTTCGCCAGGTCCTCTATCTCTTGAGGATCAGTAGGAGACTATTCCGTAGATAGACGAATACCATATCTAGAAGGCATATTTGCCCCATTGGTGTTGTTCATGGAGAATCTCTCTAAAACTTTGTCAATATAGGTTGTTTGAGAGAGAGCAAGAGATCTGTTCTTCCGGTTGCTGATAATCTGAATACCAAGAACATAGGCTGCCTCACCCAAATCTTTCATATCGAATTGAGTGTAAAGCCATTCCTTGATGTTAGTCATTTTATTGATATTGTTTCCAATAATCAAAATGTCGTCAACATAAATGACCAGGAATACTACTACTTGGTCTTCCTTGAGTTGGTAAACACAAGGTTCATCTTCATTCTGAAGAAAGCCGTAGGTCTTGATGATTTCATCAAACCTTTTGTTCCATGAGCGAGAAGCTTGCTTTAGTCCATAGATAGACTTATTTAATTTGCAAACTTTCTTTTCCTGCCCTGGAAGAACATAGCCTTCTGGTTTCTCCATATAGATGGTTTCTTCAAGTACCCCATTAAGGAAGGCAGTCTTGACATCCATTTGCCAGATTTCATAATCGAAAGCAGCAGCTATGGAGAGAAGAATTCGGATGGATTTGAGCATGGCAACAGGACTAAAAGTTTCCTAATAGTCCACACCTTCTCTTTGGGTATAACGCTTGGCTACAAGTCTAGCTTTAAAAGTTTTGACTTCGCCTCCAGCGCCTCTTTTCTTCTTGTAAACCCACTTACATCCGATTGGATGATAGTCATCAGGTGCGTCTACATATTCCGAGACTTTGTTCTTTTTCATGGAATCCATTTCTGAATCCATGCCGGCTGACCATCGTTTCCGTTGCGGACTAGCCATTGCCTATTTATAGGTTAATGGGTCGTCATCAATACCGTCACCAACGACCATATTGATTTCACCATCCAAGCCATAACGAGCTGGTTTTGTTGAAACCCTCCCACTACGACGAGGAGCGGTGATCTTCTGAACAGGAAGTTTGGTAGTAGTTTTCTCAGTTGGTTCGACTGAGGGAGTGGGATTATCCTCTTCTTGAGTGGAAGAGGACGGAACATTGGAAGGAGTTATATCTGAAAGCATTTCCTCTAAAACAACTTTACTTTTCGGTTTGTTGTCTTTAATATAGTTTTCTTTAAGAAAAGTAGCATTTGTAGAAACAAACACTTTGTTATCCTTGTGACTATAAAACAGTCCACCCCTAGTCTCTTTAGAAATTCCGATAAACATGCAAACTTCAGTTCGTGATTCAAGTTTGCCTTCTTTCTTTCTCAAGACATGAGCAGGGCACCCCCAAATTCTATAGTGGTGTAAACTAGGTGTACGACCATTCCATAGTTCGACGGTGTCTTAGGGAATGCTTTAGATGGAACAACATTTAAAATTTCATTTGCCATTTGTATAGCATATCCCCATAAGGACGTAGACAGAGTTGAATAACTCAGCATAGACCTAACCATTTCCAAAAGAGTGCAATTTCTTCTTTCTGCAACTCCATTTGCTGTGGAGTGCTAGGGGCGGTTAATTGGGATTCAATTCCAAGTTCAATTAAATGATCTTTGAACTGCATATCCATATATTCTCCACCCCTATGACTTCGCAAGATCTTTAATGTTTTACATAATTGGTTTTGAGCCAATGCTTGAAATTCCTGAAACTTTTCAAATGTTTCAGATTTCTTATGCATAAGGTAAATATGTCCATATCTAGCGTAATCGTCAATGAAAGTGACAAAGTACTCATAACCACCTCGGGCTTTTACATTCAAAGGTCCGTAAACATCTGAATGCACTAACCCTAGCGGTTGTTTGGCACGCTCTCCCTTTACAGAGAAAGAACGTTTGGTCATCTTTCCTTCTAGGCAAGACTCGCAAACAGGTAATTCCCCTAAGACGACATTTTTCAATGGACCGTCTTTGGTTAGCCTATTTAGTCTGTCATAGCCTATGTGACCCAAACGTAAATGCCATAGATAAGTTTCGTTATCATCATCGATCTTTTGCTTTTTATGGTTTCTAGGTTTACTACTTTAAAAAGTTCGTTATGTAGGGCAAATGGTGTTTCTGGTCTAAGAACATAAAGCCCCTGTTCCATGGATGCAACACAAATATGAATGTCATTTCGAGAAATGGTAGAACCAGAACTCAAAAAATCTAATTTGTATTGTTGCAATTGTAAGCATGAAACAGAAACCAAGTTTCTACTGAAATTTGGAATGTATAAGACATTTTCTAATTCCAAAATTCTATTTTGAAACTTGAGTTTGGCTTTTCCTCTAGCTCTAACCGAAACCATTTCGCCATTACCAACCTTAAGTTTCAACTCTCCGGATTTCAAATAATTCCATTTCTCAAGCAATTGCAATGAACAACTTACATGGTTTGTAGACCCAGAATCAAGAATCCAAATGGATTTATCATTCTCTAAAACACATGATTCGAAGACTAAGGCATCACTGCTTATTCGTTTGTGAATTGTTGATCTTGCTGGTTCATTTTGTTGTGAAGCATAACTTGAGGAAGTGGAATCACTTTCTCTTATCTTCTCAACTAAGCTTGAAATAGTAGGATTTATGGATTTATGAACTATTTACTCTTCAGAGTGAACAATTCCCAGCTTACATGCTTTCTGGAATTTCATGTTCATCATGAGCACATTTGAAGTATTACTCTGACCAGGAGTTTTATTCATATCTTCAAGTTCATTTGCTAAGTTATTTACTAGGAGTGGATTGGGATGAGGGTTATTAGCACTACAATACATCAATAAAACAGAAGTAAGGTTCTGGTTCAAATTCATACACAAGTTCAGAAAATAACGAATAATCACTTATGTTATAAAAATACTAAATCTAACATACTTTATTTTCCAAGGTTTCCAACATAATGAAATACAGTGTCCCGATAGGCGAGAGTCAAAGATCACATTATTTGAATAGAGTAGTTAGCTTGTAATTATCGCTTTAGTAATTTGGATTATTAAAGGCAATTAGCACTAATTTTTATTATTTTTTTATTATTTATGAATTTATTTAGAGTTATAATTTCTCAATTCTGGAGATTCTATTAAACTCTAGGGGTATTATTTAGCTTATATGTGAAATATGCAATTTTTGTAAATTTTGCTCGACGACAACAGAAAATGCGATGGATAACTAGATTGATCACATGGGTAAGTTTAGAACTTTATTTCTTAGTGGGGAATATTTTAGAGAAAATAAATTATCGGGATTGAGCGGGGTTATGGGATTTGACCATTTTACCCCTAGCTTTAGAAATACCTTAAGTTTTAACTAAAGGGTAATTTAGTCTTTTGGCAAAGAATGGAATAGGTGGCTGCCCCATTAGTTGACACCTAGCACCCTCATTAATTTCAGCAAGGGATTAGTTTAGTAATTCCCTTTTCATTTGAAAACAAATTTAGAAAATTCAAAGAGAAATCAAATAGAACTTCTTCTCTCTCTTTCTATTTTCTCTTTCGGCTGGGGCTTATTCAACGGGAAGAGCTGCTGATTTTTTAGTGTTTTCAGCAAAGAACTTTGGGAGATTCAAGCTAAGGTAAGCTCTAATGGAACCCTCCTTTAGTTTTGGAGCTTTTGCTTGGTTTGAGGTTTTGGTTTTGTAATTTAGGGGCTGTTAGTTTTAAGAATGCTTAGGGTTTGAATTGTATGTTTAATTTGAGTTGATTTAAATCCTTGGATTTCAGTTTTGAGTTGTAGTGAGGGGATTAAGTAAACTTGAGTTTTGGTCTTTAATGGCATAATTTGACTTAGTGGTTATTTCTTGGTTTTGTTGGTTGGAAAATGTTGTAAATGCATTCTGCAGGTGTTCTAGAGAGTTTGGTTAAGTTTGGTTGGGTTTTGAGTTCAAGGGGGAGATTTTTTGGGTTCCCAGCACATAACTGGAATTCCGGTTCTGGGGGACCTGCAGCAACTGGTCGACCAGTTGGTGACCCAGAACTGGACTTCCGGTTGGGAACCGGTCTGTCGGTTGGGGGAATTTTTGGAACCCTAGTTTTGCCCAATTTTGAGATATTTAGAGTATTGCCATGTTGTTTATCGATAGGGAAACTTTTAGTTTCAAATTTAAGTCCTTGGAAAGTGATTTAACGAGTCACTCATCTGTGTTACAATTAATGTGATTAGGGCATCCATCTAGCAGGAGCATTTTCGTTCAGGTCGGCCAGCACACTTGAATTCGGAAAACAGGTAAGAACTATATATAATGTGTAATATGAATATCTGAGTGTATATATATGTCATGTGTATATGCATACTTAAAATGTTATTCGCACTACCAACACTTATACGATTATAATATAGAGTGCGTTGGTAGAGTGAATGTTATCTGGGAGTACCGTGATACCAGCAAAAGTACGGTGAGGTACTGGGAGTGCGTGGTATATCACTCAAAGGTACTCAGGGTATGAGCAAACCCTACGAACACTCGTACATCGAGGTACGTAGTGCATGTGGGATAGTGGTTATACCCTAGTATGGAACATTCGTACTCATCTGTTAAGCCTTGTAAATAGGTGTATGGGTGCCTAAATACAAGTCGGAAAATTATATGATATGTTGTATGCATTTCTTACTGAGTCTGTTGACTCACAGTTCTACTTTCATGTGTAGGTAAAGGAAAGGCGAATGCTGAACAGCAGTGAACCTGAGCTCCGATGAGATTGTACATGTTGAAGCGGCGCGACCTGGAGTGTTTAGTCTTGGGACATCTAGGGATTGTATCTTGTTAGTCGCTGTGCGACCTATGAAAAAATGTATATTTTGGAATGTTAATTTTACAAAGTTTAAAAACGGGATCCCGACACTTGTAAATATTTTATTATATTACAAAGTTTAATATTTAATGCAAAAGTTTTAATTTGACACATTTTTTGAGAAAATTCTATGATTAGCAAAGATTGCACAGTAATCGAAAAAAACACTGTAGCGTGCTTTAGCATTAGGGCGTTACAATTTTGGTATCAGAGCCGCCAGGTTTGTTTACCGAAGCTTGCTAAGACATGTACAATCTTCATCAGACATGTACAATCTTAAAGTGTGTTGCCTTTAAGTCCTTAAGAGCGACTTTAAGTTTTGATCGCTATCTAACCTGCCTTGCTTATGGATTCCCAGGCTAAGTCCTATAAAATGGACGCCCCACGAAATACAAGAAGTCAGGGTGGCATTGTTGAGACCGGAGGCGGTCAGAGAAATCCCCAAAATCCTCGTGGTCGCGGCCGTGGGCGTGGCGGAGCTCAGGGTGGTCGCCCTGTAAATCCACCACAAGCTCCTCAGGAATGGGAGCAAAGATTTGCAGAAATGCAAGATCAGATCCGTCAACAAGATGAAGAGATTCAGAGATTGAGGCAGCAGGGTCCTCCTGCCGTGCCTCCTCAAGTTGCTCAGGCTGTTGCAGTTCCAGCGGTGCCAGCAGAATAACCTATTGTTGGCAACCGTATGGAGCCGTTGTACGAAAGATTTTGAAAGTAGGCACCTCCAGTTTTTCTGGGAGAACCTGATGTAATGAAGGCTGAGCAGTGGCTCACAGTGATCGAGCGTATTCTCAATTTTATGGGAGTGGTTGGTAATGATCGGGTGACATGTGCCACTTTCCAGTTTCAGGAAGACGCTCTCGTGTGGTGGGAGTTGATAACCCTCACTCGGGACGTCACAGTGATGACCTGGGAAGAATTCAAGGAGTTGTTTAACTCCAAGTATTACAATGAACCTGTCCGCAGTGCAAAGCTGAAAGAATTCAATGAATTGGTTCAAACTGAGGGAATGTCGCTTACTGAGTATACGACAAAGTTTGACCGTCTGGCCAAGCTCGCAGCGGGAATTGTGCCAACTGATTTCATTAAGAAAGAGAAATATTTGGCGGGTTTGAGTGCGAAGATTAGGCACGATTTGGTGATTACTACCACCGAGGCAACTACATACGCAGAAATGGTCGAAAAGGCTTTGAGAGCCGAGGGTGCGGTGAAATTTCTTCAGGAGCCCCGGGTGACTCCGAGTGTTGGTGGAACCCCGACTGTTCCTACTCACCGTTTATGGTAGGGATTGTCGTGACTCCACCACTTTGAACAAAAAAGGAAAGTTATCTCAGCTTCTGGTGGTTTAGGGCAGAGCAAGCGGTGTCGTGGGAACCAAGGCAGAGGTGGACGCCAGGGTTATTCTTACCCTGAGTGTCCACGGTGCAAGAAACATCATCCGAGAGAGTGTAACCGGAAGACATGCTTCTTGTGTGGCATGGTGGGGCATTTTAAGAAAGATTGCCCTCAGGCAAAGAGAGAGGAGCCTAAAGCTGAGGTGAAACCGGTTCCTGCTCGAGTGTTTGCTATCACCCAAGCCAATGCTGCAGCCAGTCCTTCTGTTGTGACAGGTCAGCTTCCCGTCAACAACTCTTTGTTTACCGTTTTATTTAATTCAGGAGCTACACGCTCATATGTAGCTACAAGGGTAATTGATCTTCTGGGTAGGCCTTGTGATATTTTAGAAAGAGGGTTTGGAACCCTAATGCCTAGTGGGGAGTTGGTTATCTCTAATAGGTGCATTAGGTCTATGCCGATTAGGATCGAAAATAGGGAGTTGAGCGCCGACCTTATAGAACCGGAACTAGCCGAGTTTGACATTATGCGGGAATGGATTTTACCGTTCAAGTATTCGACCGGTATAGATTGTAAGCGGAAAATGGTGACTTTTCGGCTCGAAGGTGAAGATCCATTTGTTTATATGTTGGATCGATTCGGGGGTCTCGGATCCTAGTTATTTCGTGCGAGGGCTAGAGATTTACTACGTAGTGGCTGTGTAGGATTTCTAGCAGTGGTAATTGACTCCGGCGAGACCTAAACCATTTGGGCCTGAGGCATTCAGGGTGGTGAAAGATTTTCTCGACGTGTTTCCCGAGGAGTTGCTCGGATTGCCGCCACAACGAGAGATTGATTTTGTAATTGATCTGGCACCTGGAGTCGAACCTGTTTCTAAAGCTCCATATAGGATGGCTCCAGCAGAACTCAAGAAGCTTAAGTTGCAACTTCAGGGGATGCTTGACATTGGGTTTATCCGACCCAGTGTATCGCCTTGGGGAGCTCCGATTCTGTTTGTGAAAAAGAAGGATGGTTCCCTTAGAATGTGTATCGATTATCGAGAACTAAACAAGCTGACAATTAAGAACAAGTATCCGTTGCCCAAAATTGATGATCTGTTCGATCAGCTTCAAGGAAGGACAGTGTTTTCAAAGATTGATCTACGATCTGGTTATCATCAACTCAGAATTCGAGAGGAGGACATACGGAAGACTGCTTTTTAAACCAGATATGGGCACTATGAGTTTCTGGTAATGTCATTCGGATTGACTAATGCTCCTGCGGCATTTATGGATCTCATGAATAGAGTATTCAAGGATTTCCTCGATAACTGCGTTATAGTGTTTATCGACAACATTCTTGTATACTCTCAGTCAGAAGAGGAGCACGAGCATCATCTTTGAATGGTATTGCAGCGACTTAGGGATCACAAGTTGTATGCAAAGTTCAAGAAGTGCGAATTCTGGTTGTCTGAAGTGTCTTTTCTGGGTCATATTGTTGGGAAGAATGGGATTATGGTTGATCCAAACAAGGTGGAGTCAGTGAAGAGTTGGCCGAGGCCCAAGTCTGTGATGGAGGTTCAAAGTTTTCTCGGTTTAGCAGGGTATTATCGACGTTTTGTCGAAGGATTCTCTAAAATTTCTATGCCCCTAACTGATTTGACAAAGAAAAATCAGAGGTTTGTGTGGTCAGATAAATGTGAAACAAGTTTTTAGGAATTAAAGCAGCGTTTGATAACAGCTCCGGTGTTAGCATTGCCATCAGATCAAGAGAAATTCGTGGTTTATTTTGATGCATCCAGACAGGGTACGGGATGTGTTCTGATGCAAGTTTCCGATTGCAGTCATAGCCTATGCCTCTCGTCAACTAAAAGATTATGAGCAGCGTTATCCAACTCACGACCTAGAGCTTGCTGCTGTGGTTTTTGCTCTAAAGATATGGCGACATTATCTTTACGGTGAGAAGTGCGAAATTTATACTGATCATAAGAGTCTCAAATACTTTTTCACCCAAAAGGATTTGAACATGACACAGAGAAGATGGTTGGAATTGGTTAAGGACTACGACTGTGAAATTTTATATCACCCCGGGAAGGCCAATGTTGTGGCCGATGCTTTGAGTAGAAGGGTCCCGGGCAAATTTGTACTACAATTTTGATAGCCCCTCAACTAGCCTCTGAAATGGTTAGTGCAGGGATTGAGTTCGTAGTTGGAAAGTTACATAATTTAACACTTCAATCTGATCTGTTAGAGAGGGTCAGAAGAGCTCAACTTGAGGATCTCGAGCTAGTTAAAGTTCCAGATGAGATTATGGCTGGTCGGCCTAGAGACTTTTCAGTCTCCAACAGTGGAATGTTGTTATACAAAGCTCGAGTTTGTGTCCCTAATGTTGATGAGCTTAAGAAAGAGATACTTGATGAAGCTCATACCACACCTTATTTGTTGCATCCGGGAACCACCAAGATGTACCAGGATATGAAACCCTACTTCTGGTGGTATGGGATGAAAAGAGATGTGGTGGACTATGTGTCCAAGTGTTTGACCTGCCAGCAAATTAAGGCTGAACATCAGAGCCCGGCAGGGTTACTGCAACCTTTAGTCCTTCCTGAGTGGAAGTGGGAGGACATTGCAATGGATTTTGTAACTGGATTTCCTAGAACTTCGGGAATGTATGATTCAGTATGAGTCATAGTGGACAGATTTACAAAATCAGCTCACTTTCTACCAGTGAAAGTTACATATTCAGTGGATCAGTACGCTGAATTATATGTGAAGGAGATAGTTGGTCTCCATGGAGCCCCTAAATCTATTGTGTCAGACAGGGATCCAAAGTTCACATCGAAGTTTTGGGTGAGTCTTCAGAAGGCTATGGGTACCAAGTTAAAGTTTAGCATAACCTTTCACCCTCAGACTGATGGTCAATCAAAAAGAACAATTCAGATACTAGAAGACTTACTGCGAGCCTGTGTCATGGACTTTGAAGGTTCATGGAGTAAGTACTTGCCTTTAATTGAATTCTCCTACAACAATAGCTACCAGAGTACAATAGGGATGGCTCCCTATGAGATGTTATATGGTAGAAAATGTCGTTCTCCTATCCATGTGGACGAAGCAGGAGAAAGGAAGTACTTGGGTCCAGAGTTAGTGCAGAGGACCAATGAGGCTATTGATAAGATTAAGGTTCGGATGCTTCCTTCTCAAAGTAGGCAGAAAAGTTATGCTGATCCAAAGCGCAGAGATGTCACATTTCAGGCAGGGGAACATGTTTTCCTGCGGGTTTCACCAATGAAGGGTGTTAGGCGCTTCGGGAAGAAGGGTAAGTTAAGCCCTAGGTTCATTGGGCCATTTTAGATACTTGAGAAGGTCGGGCAGGTAGCATATCGGCTAGCCTTACCACCAGCAT
Source organism: Cannabis sativa (assembly GCF_029168945.1). Taxonomy (NCBI): domain Eukaryota; kingdom Viridiplantae; phylum Streptophyta; class Magnoliopsida; order Rosales; family Cannabaceae; genus Cannabis; species Cannabis sativa. The sequence continues at coordinate 45,811,697 of NC_083602.1, read as the reverse complement.
TGTCAGCTGTTCATGACGTATTTCATATTTCCATGTTGAGGAAATACGTGTCAGACCCGACTCATATCTTGAGTTATGAAGCCCTTGAATTACAACCAGACTTATCCTATGAAGAGCACCCTGTACAGATTCTGGATAGAAAGGAAAAAGTTCTTCGGAACAAAACTATTGACTGGTTAAGGTGCTCTAGAGGAACAACAAGGGGGAGGAAGCCACCTGGGAATTGGAGTCAGATATAAGGACTCAACATCCAGAGCTATTCAGGTTAGATTTTGAGGACGAAATCCTATTAACGGGGGGATAATTGTAATGACCGCTTTAGTAATTTGGATTAGTAAAGGCAATTAGCACTTATTTTTATTATTTTATTATTATTTATGAATTTATTTAATTGTGGACCCCAATATTTAGAAATAAATATTAGAGTTATAATTTCTCAATTCCGGAGATTTTATTAAACTCTAGGGGTATTATTTAGCTTATTTGTGAAATATGCAATTTTTGTAATTTTTGCTCGACAACAACGGAAAATGCGATGGATGGCTAGATTGATCACATGGGTAAGTTTAGAACTTTATTTCTTAGCGGGGATTATTTTAGAGAAAATAAATTATCGGGATTGAGCGGGGTTATGGGATTTGACCATTTTACCCCTAGCTTTAGAAATACCTTAAGTTTTAACTAAAGGGTAATTTAGTCTTTTGGCAAAGAATGGAATAGGTGGCTGCCCCATTAGTTGACACCTAGCACCCTCATTAATTTCAGCAAGGGATTAGCTTAGTAATTCCCTTTTCATTTCAAAACAAATTTAGAAAATTCAAAGAGAAATCAAATAGAACTTCCTCTCTCTCTTTTTCTTTTCTCTTTCGGCTGGGGCTTATTCAAGGGGAAGAGCTGCTGATTTTTTAGTGTTTTCAGCAAAGAACTTTGGGAGATTCAAGCTAAGGTGAGCTCTAATGGAACCCTCCTTTAGTTTTTAAGCTTTTGCTTGGTTTGAGGTTTTGGTTTTGTAATTTAGGGGTTGTTAGGTTTGAGCATGCTTAGGGTTTGAATTGTATGTTTAATTTGAGTTGATTTTAAGCCTTGGATTTCAGTTTTGAGTTGTAGTGAGGGGATTAAGTAAACTTGAGTTTTGAAACTCAAGTTTAAGTCTTTAATGGCATAATTTGACTTAGTGGTTATTTCTTGGTTTTGTTGGTTGGAAAATGTTGTAAATGCATTCTGCAGGTGTTCTAGAGAGTTTGGTTAAGTTTGGTTGGGTTTTGAGTTCAAGGGGGAGATTTTTTGGGTTCCCAGCACATAACTGGAATTCCGGTTCTGGGGGACCTGCGGCAACCGGTCGACCGGTTGGTGACCCAGAGCCGGACTTCCGGTTGGGAACCGGTCTGCTGGTTGGGGGAATTTTTGGAACCCTAGTTTTGCCCAATTTTAAGATATTTAGAGTATTGCCATGTTGTTTATCGATAGGGAAACTTTTAGTTTCAAATTTAAGTCCTTGGAAAGTGATTTAACGAGTCACTCATCTGTGTTACAATTAATGTGATTAGGGCATCCATCTAGCAGGAGCATTTTCGTTCTGGTCGGCCAGCACACTTGAATTCGGAAAACAGGTAAGAACTATATATAATGTGTAATATGAATATCTGAGTGTATATATATGTCATGTGTATATGCATACTTAAAATGTTATTCGCACTACCAACACTTATACGATTATAATATAGAGTGTGTTGGTAGAGTGAATGTTATCTGGGAGTACCGTGATACCAGCAAAAGTACGGTGAGGTACTGGGAGTGCGTGGTATATCACTCAAAGGTACTCAGGGTATGAGCAAACCCTACGAACACTCGTACATCGAGGTACGTAGTGCATGTGGGATAGTGGTTATACCCTAGTATGGAACATTCGTACTCATCTGTTAAGCCTTGTAAATAGGTGTATGGGTGCCTAAATACAAGTCGGAAAATTATATGATATGTTGTATGCATTTCTTACTGAGTCTGTTGACTCACAGTTCTACTTTCATGTGTAGGTAAAGGAAAGGCGAATGCTGAACAGCAGTGAACCTGAGCTCCGATGAGATTGTACATGTTGAAGCGGCGCGACCTGGAGTGTTTAGTCTTGGGACATCTAGGGATTGTATCTTGTTAGTCGCTGTGCGACCTATGAAAAAATGTATATTTTGGAATGTTAATTTTACAAAGTTTAAAAACGGGATCCCGACACTTGTAAATATTTTATTATATTACAAAGTTTAATATTTAATGCAAAAGTTTTAATTTGACACATTTTTTGAGAAAATTCTATGATTAGCAAAGATTGCACAGTAATCGAAAAAAACACTGTAGCGTGCTTTAGCATTAGGGCGTTACAATTTTGGTATCAGAGCCGCCAGGTTTGTTTACCGAAGCTTGCTAAGACATGTACAATCTTCATCAGACATGTACAATCTTAAAGTGTGTTGCCTTTAAGTCCTTAAGAGCGACTTTAAGTTTTGATCGCTATCTAACCTGCCTTGCTTATGGATTCCCAGGCTAAGTCCTATAAAATGGACGCCCCACGAAATACAAGAAGTCAGGGTGGCATTGTTGAGACCGGAGGCGGTCAGAGAAATCCCCAAAATCCTCGTGGTCGCGGCCGTGGGCGTGGCGGAGCTCAGGGTGGTCGCCCTGTAAATCCACCACAAGCTCCTCAGGAATGGGAGCAAAGATTTGCAGAAATGCAAGATCAGATCCGTCAACAAGATGAAGAGATTCAGAGATTGAGGCAGCAGGGTCCTCCTGCCGTGCCTCCTCAAGTTGCTCAGGCTGTTGCAGTTCCAGCGGTGCCAGCAGAATAACCTATTGTTGGCAACCGTATGGAGCCGTTGTACGAAAGATTTTGAAAGTAGGCACCTCCAGTTTTTCTGGGAGAACCTGATGTAATGAAGGCTGAGCAGTGGCTCACAGTGATCGAGCGTATTCTCAATTTTATGGGAGTGGTTGGTAATGATCGGGTGACATGTGCCACTTTCCAGTTTCAGGAAGACGCTCTCGTGTGGTGGGAGTTGATAACCCTCACTCGGGACGTCACAGTGATGACCTGGGAAGAATTCAAGGAGTTGTTTAACTCCAAGTATTACAATGAACCTGTCCGCAGTGCAAAGCTGAAAGAATTCAATGAATTGGTTCAAACTGAGGGAATGTCGCTTACTGAGTATACGACAAAGTTTGACCGTCTGGCCAAGCTCGCAGCGGGAATTGTGCCAACTGATTTCATTAAGAAAGAGAAATATTTGGCGGGTTTGAGTGCGAAGATTAGGCACGATTTGGTAATTACTACCACCGAGGCAACTACATAAGCAGAAATGGTCGAAAAGGCTTTGAGAGCCGAGGGTGCGGTGAAATTTCTTCAGGAGCCCCGGGTGACTTCGAGTGTTGGTGGAACCCCCACTGTTCCTACTCCTGTTTATGGTAGGGATTGTCGTGACTCCACCACTGAACAAAAAAGGAAAGTTATCTCAGCTTCTGGTGGTTTAGGGCAGAGCAAGCGGTGTCGTGGGAACCAAGGCAGAGGTGGACGCCAGGGTTATTCTTACCCTGAGTGTCCACGGTGCAAGAAACATCATCCGAGAGAGTGTAACCGGAAGACATGCTTCTTGTGTGGCATGGTGGGGCATTTTAAGAAAGATTGCCCTCAGGCAAAGAGAGAGGAGCCTAAAGCTGAGGTGAAACCGGTTCCTGCTCGAGTGTTTGCTATCACCCAAGCCAATGCTGCAGCCAGTCCTTCTGTTGTGACAGGTCAGCTTCCCGTCAACAACTCTTTGTTTACCGTTTTATTTAATTCAGGAGCTACACGCTCATATGTAGCTACAAGGGTAATTGATCTTCTGGGTAGGCCTTGTGATATTTTAGAAAGAGGGTTTGGAACCCTAATGCCTAGTGGGGAGTTGGTTATCTCTAATAGGTGCATTAGGTCTATGCCGATTAGGATCGAAAATAGGGAGTTGAGCGCTGACCTTATAGAACTGGAACTAACTGAGTTTGACATTATACTGGGAATGGATTTTCTGTTCAAGTATTCGACCAGTATAGATTGTAAGCGGAAAATGGTGACTTTTCAGCCTGAAGGTGAAGATCCATTTGTTTATATGTTGGATCAGTTCAGGGGTCTCGGATCCTAGTTATTTCTGTACTGAGGGCTAGAGATTTACTACGTAGTGGCTGTGTAGGATTTCTAGCAGTGGTAATTGACTCCAGCAGACCTAAACCATTTGGGCCTGAGGCAGTTAGGGTGGTGAAAGATTTTCTCGATGTGTTTCCCGAGGAGTTGCCGGGATTGCCGCCACAACGAGAGATTGATTTTGTAATTGATCTGGCACCTGGAGTCGAACCTGTTTCTAAAGCTCCATATAGGATGGCTCCAGCAGAACTCAAGAAGCTTAAGTTGCAACTTCAGGGGATGCTTGACATTGGGTTTATCCGACCCAGTGTATCGCCCTGGGGAGCTCCGATTCTGTTTGTGAAAAAGAAGGATGGTTCCCTTAGAATGTGTATCGATTATCGAGAACTAAACAAGCTGACAATTAAGAACAAGTATCCGTTGCCCAAAATTGATGATCTGTTCGATCAGCTTCAAGGAAGGACAGTGTTTTCAAAGATTGATCTACGATCTGGTTATCATCAACTCAGAATTCGAGAGGAGGACATACGGAAGACTGCTTTTTAAACCAGATATGGGCACTATGAGTTTCTGGTAATGTCATTCGGATTGACTAATGCTCCTGCGGCCTTTATGGATCTCATGAATAGAGTATTCAAGGATTTCCTCGATAACTGCGTTATAGTGTTTATCGACAACATTCTTGTATACTCTCAGTCAGAAGAGGAGCACGAGCATCATCTTTGAATGGTATTGCAGCGACTTAGGGATCACAAGTTGTATGCAAAGTTCAAGAAGTGCGAATTCTGGTTGTCTGAAGTGTCTTTTCTGGGTCATATTGTTGGGAAGAATGGGATTATGGTTGATCCAAACAAGGTGGAGTCAGTGAAGAGTTGGCCGAGGCCCAAGTCTGTGATGGAGGTTCAAAGTTTTCTCGGTTTAGCAGGGTATTATCGACGTTTTGTCGAAGGATTCTCTAAAATTTCTATGCCCCTAACTGATTTGACAAAGAAAAATCAGAGGTTTGTGTGGTCAGATAAATGTGAAACAAGTTTTTAGGAATTAAAGCAGCGTTTGATAACAGCTCCGGTGTTAGCTTTGCCATCAGATCAAGAGAAATTCGTGGTTTATTGTGATGCATCCAGACAGGGTCTGGGATGTGTTCTGATGCAAGCTGACAGAGTCATAGCCTATGCCTCTCGTCAACTGAAAGATTATGAGCAGCGTTATCCAACTCACGACCTAGAGCTTGCTGCTGTGGTTTTTGCTCTAAAGATATGGCGACATTATCTTTACGGTGAGAAGTGCGAAATTTATACTGATCATAAGAGTCTCAAATACTTTTTCACCCAAAAGGATTTGAACATGACACAGAGAAGATGGTTGGAATTGGTTAAGGACTACGACTGTGAAATTGTATATCACCCCGGGAAGGCCAATGTTGTGGCCGATGCTTTGAGTAGAAGAGGTTCCGGGCAAGTATGTACTACAATTTTGATAGCTCCTCAACTAGCCTCTGAAATGGTTAGCGCAGGGATTGAGTTCCTGGTTGGAAAGTTACATAATTTAACACTTCAATCTGATTTGTTAGAGAGGGTCAGAAGAGCTCAACTTGAGGATCCCGAGCTAGTTAAAGTTCGAGATGAGATTATGGCTGGTCGGCCTAGAGACTTTTCAGTCTCCAACAGTGGAATGTTGTTATACAAAGCTCGAGTTTGTGTCCCTAATGTTGATGAGCTTAAGAAAGAGATACTTGATGAAGCTCATACCACACCTTATTTGTTGCATCCGGGAACCACCAAGATGTACCAGGATATGAAACCCTACTTCTGGTGGTATGGGATGAAAAGAGATGTGGTGGACTATGTGTCCAAGTGTTTGACCTGCCAGCAAATTAAGGCTGAACATCAGAGCCCGGCAGGGTTACTGCAACCTTTAGTCCTTCCTGAGTGGAAGTGGGAGGACATTGCAATGGATTTTGTAACTGGATTTCCTAGAACTTCGGGAATGTATGATTCAGTATGAGTCATAGTGGACAGATTTACAAAATCAGCTCACTTTCTACCAGTGAAAGTTACATATTCAGTGGATCAGTACGCTGAATTATATGTGAAGGAGATAGTTGGTCTCCATGGAGCCCCTAAATCTATTGTGTCAGACAGGGATCCAAAGTTCACATCGAAGTTTTGGGTGAGTCTTCAGAAGGCTATGGGTACCAAGTTAAAGTTTAGCATAACCTTTCACCCTCAGACTGATGGTCAATCAAAAAGAACAATTCAGATACTAGAAGACTTACTGCGAGCCTGTGTCATGGACTTTGAAGGTTCATGGAGTAAGTACTTGCCTTTAATTGAATTCTCCTACAACAATAGCTACCAGAGTACAATAGGGATGGCTCCCTATGAGATGTTATATGGTAGAAAATGTCGTTCTCCTATCCATGTGGACGAAGCAGGAGAAAGGAAGTACTTGGGTCCAGAGTTAGTGCAGAGGACCAATGAGGCTATTGATAAGATTAAGGTTCGGATGCTTCCTTCTCAAAGTAGGCAGAAAAGTTATGCTGATCCAAAGCGCAGAGATGTCACATTTCAGGCAGGGGAACATGTTTTCCTGCGGGTTTCACCAATGAAGGGTGTTAGGCGCTTCGGGAAGAAGGGTAAGTTAAGCCCTAGGTTCATTGGGCCATTTTAGATACTTGAGAAGGTCGGGCAGGTAGCATATCGGCTAGCCTTACCACCAGCATTGTCAGCTGTTCATGACGTATTTCATATTTCCATGTTGAGGAAATACGTGTCAGACCCGACTCATATCTTGAGTTATGAAGCCCTTGAATTACAACCAGACTTATCCTATGAAGAGCAACCTGTACAGATTCTGGATAGAAAGGAAAAAGTTCTTCGGAACAAAACTATTGACTGGTTAAGGTGCTCTAGAGGAACAACAAGGGGGAGGAAGCCACCTGGGAATTGGAGTCAGATATAAGGACTCAACATCCAGAGCTATTCAGGTTAGATTTCGAGGACGAAATCCTATTAACGGGGGGATAATTGTAATGACCGCTTTAGTAATTTGGATTAGTAAAGGCAATTAGCACTTATTTTTATTATTTTATTATTATTTATGAATTTATTTAATTGTGGACCCCAATATTTAGAAATAAATATTAGAGTTATAATTTCTCAATTCCGGAGATTTTATTAAACTCTAGGGGTATTATTTAGCTTATTTGTGAAATATGCAATTTTTGTAATTTTTGCTCGACAACAACGGAAAATGCGATGGATGGCTAGATTGATCACATGGGTAAGTTTAGAACTTTATTTCTTAGCGGGGATTATTTTAGAGAAAATAAATTATCGGGATTGAGCGGGGTTATGGGATTTGACCATTTTACCCCTAGCTTTAGAAATACCTTAAGTTTTAACTAAAGGGTAATTTAGTCTTTTGGCAAAGAATGGAATAGGTGGCTGCCCCATTAGTTGACACCTAGCACCCTCATTAATTTCAGCAAGGGATTAGCTTAGTAATTCCCTTTTCATTTCAAAACAAATTTAGAAAATTCAAAGAGAAATCAAATAGAACTTCCTCTCTCTCTTTTTCTTTTCTCTTTCGGCTGGGGCTTATTCAAGGGGAAGAGCTGCTGATTTTTTAGTGTTTTCAGCAAAGAACTTTGGGAGATTCAAGCTAAGGTGAGCTCTAATGGAACCCTCCTTTAGTTTTTAAGCTTTTGCTTGGTTTGAGGTTTTGGTTTTGTAATTTAGGGGTTGTTAGGTTTGAGCATGCTTAGGGTTTGAATTGTATGTTTAATTTGAGTTGATTTTAAGCCTTGGATTTCAGTTTTGAGTTGTAGTGAGGGGATTAAGTAAACTTGAGTTTTGAAACTCAAGTTTAAGTCTTTAATGGCATAATTTGACTTAGTGGTTATTTCTTGGTTTTGTTGGTTGGAAAATGTTGTAAATGCATTCTGCAGGTGTTCTAGAGAGTTTGGTTAAGTTTGGTTGGGTTTTGAGTTCAAGGGGGAGATTTTTTGGGTTCCCAGCACATAACTGGAATTCCGGTTCTGGGGGACCTGCGGCAACCGGTCGACCGGTTGGTGACCCAGAGCCGGACTTCCGGTTGGGAACCGGTCTGCTGGTTGGGGGAATTTTTGGAACCCTAGTTTTGCCCAATTTTAAGATATTTAGAGTATTGCCATGTTGTTTATCGATAGGGAAACTTTTAGTTTCAAATTTAAGTCCTTGGAAAGTGATTTAACGAGTCACTCATCTGTGTTACAATTAATGTGATTAGGGCATCCATCTAGCAGGAGCATTTTCGTTCTGGTCGGCCAGCACACTTGAATTCGGAAAACAGGTAAGAACTATATATAATGTGTAATATGAATATCTGAGTGTATATATATGTCATGTGTATATGCATACTTAAAATGTTATTCGCACTACCAACACTTATACGATTATAATATAGAGTGTGTTGGTAGAGTGAATGTTATCTGGGAGTACCGTGATACCAGCAAAAGTACGGTGAGGTACTGGGAGTGCGTGGTATATCACTCAAAGGTACTCAGGGTATGAGCAAACCCTACGAACACTCGTACATCGAGGTACGTAGTGCATGTGGGATAGTGGTTATACCCTAGTATGGAACATTCGTACTCATCTGTTAAGCCTTGTAAATAGGTGTATGGGTGCCTAAATACAAGTCGGAAAATTATATGATATGTTGTATGCATTTCTTACTGAGTCTGTTGACTCACAGTTCTACTTTCATGTGTAGGTAAAGGAAAGGCGAATGCTGAACAGCAGTGAACCTGAGCTCCGATGAGATTGTACATGTTGAAGCGGCGCGACCTGGAGTGTTTAGTCTTGGGACATCTAGGGATTGTATCTTGTTAGTCGCTGTGCGACCTATGAAAAAATGTATATTTTGGAATGTTAATTTTACAAAGTTTAAAAACGGGATCCCGACACTTGTAAATATTTTATTATATTACAAAGTTTAATATTTAATGCAAAAGTTTTAATTTGACACATTTTTTGAGAAAATTCTATGATTAGCAAAGATTGCACAGTAATCGAAAAAAACACTGTAGCGTGCTTTAGCATTAGGGCGTTACAATTTTGGTATCAGAGCCGCCAGGTTTGTTTACCGAAGCTTGCTAAGACATGTACAATCTTCATCAGACATGTACAATCTTAAAGTGTGTTGCCTTTAAGTCCTTAAGAGCGACTTTAAGTTTTGATCGCTATCTAACCTGCCTTGCTTATGGATTCCCAGGCTAAGTCCTATAAAATGGACGCCCCACGAAATACAAGAAGTCAGGGTGGCATTGTTGAGACCGGAGGCGGTCAGAGAAATCCCCAAAATCCTCGTGGTCGCGGCCGTGGGCGTGGCGGAGCTCAGGGTGGTCGCCCTGTAAATCCACCACAAGCTCCTCAGGAATGGGAGCAAAGATTTGCAGAAATGCAAGATCAGATCCGTCAACAAGATGAAGAGATTCAGAGATTGAGGCAGCAGGGTCCTCCTGCCGTGCCTCCTCAAGTTGCTCAGGCTGTTGCAGTTCCAGCGGTGCCAGCAGAACAACCTGTTGTTGGCAACCGTATGGAGCCGTTGTACGAAAGATTTTGAAAGCAAGCACCTCCAGTGTTTCTGGGAGAACCTGATGTAATGAAGGCTGAGCAGTGGCTCTCGGTGATCGAGCGTATTCTCAATTTTATGGGAGTGGTTGGTAATGATCGGGTGACATGCGCCACTTTCCAGTTTCAGGAAGACGCTCTCGTGTGGTGGGAGTTGATAACCCTCACTCGGGACGTCACAGTGATGACCTGGGAAGAATTCAAGGAGTTGTTTAACTCCAAGTATTACAATGAACCTGTCCGCAGTGCAAAGCTGAAAGAATTCAATGAATTGGTTCAAACTGAGGGAATGTCGCTTACTGAGTATACGACAAAGTTTGACCGTCTGGCCAAGCTCGCAGCGGGAATTGTGCCAACTGATTTCATTAAGAAAGAGAAATATTTGGCGGGTTTGAGTGCGAAGATTAGGCACGATTTGGTAATTACTACCACCGAGGCAACTACATAAGCAGAAATGGTCGAAAAGGCTTTGAGAGCCGAGGGTGCGGTGAAATTTCTTCAGGAGCCCCGGGTGACTTCGAGTGTTGGTGGAACCCCCACTGTTCCTACTCCTGTTTATGGTAGGGATTGTCGTGACTCCACCACTGAACAAAAAAGGAAAGTTATCTCAGCTTCTGGTGGTTTAGGGCAGAGCAAGCGGTGTCGTGGGAACCAAGGCAGAGGTGGACGCCAGGGTTATTCTTACCCTGAGTGTCCACGGTGCAAGAAACATCATCCGAGAGAGTGTAACCGGAAGACATGCTTCTTGTGTGGCATGGTGGGGCATTTTAAGAAAGATTGCCCTCAGGCAAAGAGAGAGGAGCCTAAAGCTGAGGTGAAACCGGTTCCTGCTCGAGTGTTTGCTATCACCCAAGCCAATGCTGCAGCCAGTCCTTCTGTTGTGACAGGTCAGCTTCCCGTCAACAACTCTTTGTTTACCGTTTTATTTAATTCAGGAGCTACACGCTCATATGTAGCTACAAGGGTAATTGATCTTCTGGGTAGGCCTTGTGATATTTTAGAAAGAGGGTTTGGAACCCTAATGCCTAGTGGGGAGTTGGTTATCTCTAATAGGTGCATTAGGTCTATGCCGATTAGGATCGAAAATAGGGAGTTGAGCGCTGACCTTATAGAACTAGAACTAACTGAGTTTGACATTATACTGGGAATGGATTTTCTGTTCAAGTATTCGACCAGTATAGATTGTAAGCGGAAAATGGTGACTTTTCAGCCTGAAGGTGAAGATCCATTTGTTTATATGTTGGATCAGTTCAGGGGTCTCGGATCCTAGTTATTTCTGTACTGAGGGCTAGAGATTTACTACGTAGTGGCTGTGTAGGATTTCTAGCAGTGGTAATTGACTCCAGCAGACCTAAACCATTTGGGCCTGAGGCAGTTAGGGTGGTGAAAGATTTTCTCGATGTGTTTCCCGAGGAGTTGCCGGGATTGCCGCCACAACGAGAGATTGATTTTGTAATTGATCTGGCACCTGGAGTCGAACCTATTTCTAAAGCTCCATATAGGATGGCTCCAGCAGAACTCAAGAAGCTTAAGTTGCAACTTCAGGGGATGCTTGACATTGGGTTTATCCGACCCAGTGTATCGCCCTGGGGAGCTCCGGTTCTGTTTGTGAAAAAGAAGGATGGTTCCCTTAGAATGTGTATCGATTATCGAGAACTAAACAAGCTGACGATTAAGAACAAGTATCCGTTGCCCAAAATCGATGATCTGTTCGATCAGCTTCAAGGAAGGACAGTGTTTTCAAAGATTGATCTACGATCTGGTTATCATCAACTCAGAATTCGAGAGGAGGACATACGGAAGACTGCTTTTTAAACCAGATATGGGCACTATGAGTTTCTGGTAATGTCATTCGGATTGACTAATGCTCCTGCGGCCTTTATGGATCTCATGAATAGAGTATTCAAGGATTTCCTCGATAACAGCGTTATAGTGTTTATCGACAACATTCTTGTATACTCTCAGTCAGAAGAGGAGCACGAGCATCATCTTTGAATGGTATTGCAGCGACTTAGGGATCACAAGTTGTATGCAAAGTTCAAGAAGTGCTAATTCTGGTTGTCTGAAGTGTCTTTTCTGGGTCATATTGTTGGGAAGAATGGGATTATGGTTGATCCAAACAAGGTGGAGTCAGTGAAGAGTTGGCCGAGGCCCAAGTCTGTGATGGAGGTTCAAAGTTTTCTCGGTTTAGCAGGGTATTATCGACGTTTTGTCGAAGGATTCTCTAAAATTTCTATGCCCCTAACTGATTTGACAAAGAAAAATCAGAGGTTTGTGTGGTCAGATAAATGTGAAACAAGTTTTTAGGAATTAAAGCAGCGTTTGATAACAGCTCCGGTGTTAGCATTGCCATCAGATCAAGAGAAATTCGTGGTTTATTTTGATGCATCCAGACAGGGTCTGGGATGTGTTCTGATGCAAGCTGACAGAGTCATAGCCTATGCCTCTCGTCAACTAAAAGATTATGAGCAGCGTTATCCAACTCACGACCTAGAGCTTGCTGCTGTGGTTTTTGCTCTAAAGATATGGCGACATTATCTTTACGGTGAGAAGTGCGAAATTTATACTGATCATAAGAGTCTCAAATACTTTTTCACCCAAAAGGATTTGAACATGACACAGAGAAGATGGTTGGAATTGGTTAAGGACTACGACTGTGAAATTGTATATCACCCCGGGAAGGCCAATGTTGTGGCCGATGCTTTGAGTAGAAGAGGTTCCGGGCAAGTATGTACTACAATTTTGATAGCTCCTCAACTAGCCTCTGAAATGGTTAGCGCAGGGATTGAGTTCCTGGTTGGAAAGTTACATAATTTAACACTTCAATCTGATTTGTTAGAGAGGGTCAGAAGAGCTCAACTTGAGGATCCCGAGCTAGTTAAAGTTCGAGATGAGATTATGGCTGGTCGGCCTAGAGACTTTTCAGTCTCCAACAGTGGAATGTTGTTATACAAAGCTCGAGTTTGTGTCCCTAATGTTGATGAGCTTAAGAAAGAGATACTTGATGAAGCTCATACCACACCTTATTTGTTGCATCCGGGAACCACCAAGATGTACCAGGATATGAAACCCTACTTCTGGTGGTATGGGATGAAAAGAGATGTGGTGGACTATGTGTCCAAGTGTTTGACCTGCCAGCAAATTAAGGCTGAACATCAGAGCCCGGCAGGGTTACTGCAACCTTTAGTCCTTCCTGAGTGGAAGTGGGAGGACATTGCAATGGATTTTGTAACTGGATTTCCTAGAAATTCGGGAATGTATGATTCAGTATGAGTCATAGTGGACAGATTTACAAAATCAGCTCACTTTCTACCAGTGAAAGTTACATATTCAGTGGATCAGTACGCTGAATTATATGTGAAGGAGATAGTTGGTCTCCATGGAGCCCCTAAATCTATTGTGTCAGACAGGGATCCAAAGTTCACATCGAAGTTTTGGGTGAGTCTTCAGAAGGCTATGGGTACCAAGTTAAAGTTTAGCATAACCTTTCACCCTCAGACTGATGGTCAATCAAAAAGAACAATTCAGATACTAGAAGACTTACTGCGAGCCTGTGTCATGGACTTTGAAGGTTCATGGAGTAAGTACTTGCCTTTAATTGAATTCTCCTACAACAATAGCTACCAGAGTACAATAGGGATGGCTCCCTATGAGATGTTATATGGTAGAAAATGTCGTTCTCCTATCCATGTGGACGAAGCAGGAGAAAGGAAGTACTTGGGTCCAGAGTTAGTGCAGAGGACCAATGAGGCTATTGATAAGATTAAGGTTCGGATGCTTCCTTCTCAAAGTAGGCAGAAAAGTTATGCTGATCCAAAGCGCAGAGATGTCACATTTCAGGCAGGGGAACATGTTTTCCTGCGGGTTTCACCAATGAAGGGTGTTAGGCGCTTCAGGAAGAAGGGTAAGTTAAGCCCTAGGTTCATTGGGCCATTTTAGATACTTGTGAAGGTCGGGCAGGTAGCATATCGGCTAGCCTTACCACCAGCATTGTCAGCTGTTCATGACGTATTTCATATTTCCATGTTGAGGAAATACGTGTCAGACCCGACTCATATCTTGAGTTATGAAGCCCTTGAATTACAACCAGACTTATCCTATGAAGAGCAACCTGTACAGATTCTGGATAGAAAGGAAAAAGTTCTTCGGAACAAAACTATTGACTGGTTAAGGTGCTCTAGAGGAACAACAAGGGGGAGGAAGCCACCTGGGAATTGGAGTCAGATATAAGGACTCAACATCCAGAGCTATTCAGGTTAGATTTCGAGGACGAAATCCTATTAACGGGGGGATAATTGTAATGACCGCTTTAGTAATTTGGATTAGTAAAGGCAATTAGCACTTATTTTTATTATTTTATTATTATTTATGAATTTATTTAATTGTGGACCCCAATATTTAGAAATAAATATTAGAGTTATAATTTCTCAATTCCGGAGATTTTATTAAACTCTAGGGGTATTATTTAGCTTATTTGTGAAATATGCAATTTTTGTAATTTTTGCTCGACAACAACGGAAAATGCGATGGATGGCTAGATTGATCACATGGGTAAGTTTAGAACTTTATTTCTTAGCGGGGATTATTTTAGAGAAAATAAATTATCGGGATTGAGCGGGGTTATGGGATTTGACCATTTTACCCCTAGCTTTAGAAATACCTTAAGTTTTAACTAAAGGGTAATTTAGTCTTTTGGCAAAGAATGGAATAGGTGGCTGCCCCATTAGTTGACACCTAGCACCCTCATTAATTTCAGCAAGGGATTAGCTTAGTAATTCCCTTTTCATTTCAAAACAAATTTAGAAAATTCAAAGAGAAATCAAATAGAACTTCCTCTCTCTCTTTTTCTTTTCTCTTTCGGCTGGGGCTTATTCAAGGGGAAGAGCTGCTGATTTTTTAGTGTTTTCAGCAAAGAACTTTGGGAGATTCAAGCTAAGGTGAGCTCTAATGGAACCCTCCTTTAGTTTTTAAGCTTTTGCTTGGTTTAAGGTTTTGGTTTTGTAATTTAGGGGTTGTTAGGTTTGAGCATGCTTAGGGTTTGAATTGTATGTTTAATTTGAGTTGATTTTAAGCCTTGGATTTCAGTTTTGAGTTGTAGTGAGGGGATTAAGTAAACTTGAGTTTTGAAACTCAAGTTTAAGTCTTTAATGGCATAATTTGACTTAGTGGTTATTTCTTGGTTTTGTTGGTTGGAAAATGTTGTAAATGCATTCTGCAGGTGTTCTAGAGAGTTTGGTTAAGTTTGGTTGGGTTTTGAGTTCAAGGGGGAGATTTTTTGGGTTCCCAGCACATAACTGGAATTCCGGTTCTGGGGGACCTGCGGCAACCGGTCGACCGGTTGGTGACCCAGAGCCGGACTTCCGGTTGGGAACCGGTCTGCTGGTTGGGGGAATTTTTGGAACCCTAGTTTTGCCCAATTTTAAGATATTTAGAGTATTGCCATGTTGTTTATCGATAGGGAAACTTTTAGTTTCAAATTTAAGTCCCCGGAAAGTTATTTAGCGAGTCACTCTTCTGTGTTACAATTAATGTGATTAGGGCATCCATCTAGCACGATCATTTTCGTTCAGGTCGGCCAGCACACTTGAATTCGGAAAACAGGTAAGAACTGTATATAATGTGTAATATGAATATCTGAGTGTATATATATGTCATGTGTATATGCATGCTGAAAATGTTATTTGCACTACCAACACTTATACGATTATAGTATAGAGTGCGTTGGTAGAGTGAATGTTATCTGAGAGTACCTTGATACCAGCATAAGTACGGTGAGGTACTGGTACGGTGAGGTACTGGGAGTGCGTGGTATATCACTCAAAGGTACTCAGGGTATGAGCAAACCCTACAAACACTCGTACATCGAGGTACGTAGTGCATGTGGTATAGTGGTTATACCATAGTATGGAACGTTCGTACTCATCTGTTAAGCCTTGTAAATAGGTGTATGGGCGCCTAAATACAAGCCGAAAAATTATATGATATGTTGTATGCATTTCTTACTGAGTCTGTTGGCTCATAGTTCTACTTTCATGTGTAGGTAAAGGAAAAGCGAAGGCTGAACAGCAGTGAACCTGAGCTCGGATTAGATTGTACATGTTGAAGCGGCGCGACCTGGAGTGTTCGGTCTCGGTACATCTGGGGATTGTATTTTGTTAGTCGCTGTGCCACCTATGAAAAAATGTATATTTTGGAATGTTAATTTTACAAAGTTTAAAAACGGGATCCCGGCACATGTAAATATTTTATTATATTACAAAGTTTATATTTAATGCAAGAGTTTTAATTGGACACGTTTTTCGAGAAAATTCTTTGATTTGCAAAGATTGCACAGTAATCGAAAAAAACACTTTAGCGTGCCTTAGCATTAGGGCGTTACATAGCTCATCTAAAATAAAACCATTTTAGCAACCTTTTATTTGATCAAAATGAGAATCCAACGTTGTCTTGGTAGGCGAGAGTCAAGGTTATTCTCATTTTATGAGCTTCGACCATTGTTTCATGTTTTATGAGTTTATCTCTGAGTAGTCACCGTAGGGGAGAGTCTAATAGAGATGAAAACTCACAAAACACTTATCAAATGAGATCTTACGGTGTTAAAAGTTTTCAACGAATAACCATCCATAAGGGGGACGAAGTCTAGCATATCGAGGTTATATTGAAAAAATTTAACTATTGTAAGACCAACAATGGAGATCGAATATCTTTTTGATTAAAGCTCAGTATTTAAAAAAATGTATTTTATTTAATCATCTGTTCCATATTTTATTAATGAGAAATTACAAATTAAAGTTGGTTTAAATAAAAAATCAACTTTAATTAAATTTCAATTATTATTTAAATTCGAAAAATAAATTCGAATATAATGGAACAAATTTGAAAAGATCTTGCTTAAGTTGTTCAGAAGAATCTAAAAAATCAACTTAAATATCTTTCAAATTAGATTTAATTAAATATAAAATTAAGTTGTAACCACTTAATTTGAAAATATTCCATTTTAAGTTAATATTTTTAAAAAAAATATCAACTTAAAAAATATCTAAAGAATCTTAATAACCAATTCCTAAAATTCCTCAACTTAATTTTGAAATTTGAAATTCAAAAGATATTCATATTTAAGTTGATTAGTTAGTGATAACTAATTTTCAACTTAAATAGGAATATTTAATGAAAAAGTTAAATTAAGCTTCAGAAAGAATCTAGTTGGTTATAATTCTATATTTAATTAAATACAAGAAAATACATCTAGTTTAGCTTAGAATATAATTCATTAAACTATGTTTTCTTAAATTAATTTCAAAATAAATGAAATTAATTATGTTGCTAATCAATTTTATTAGGTTAAACTAATTTAATTAACCTAGTACAGTTATCCAAATCAGGCAAATGGGCCTTAACAATTGGGGTAGTTCATGTGAGGGGGCGCTGGGTTCAGTATGTCGTACCCACTTCTATGGCCCCCAAGTCTCACACAAGGCCCAAAAGAGAGGAATTTAACCTTAAAATGAACAACTTTTATTAATTGAATAGGCCCAAAAACTAAATGGGCCTAAATAAAAACTATCAAAAACTATGATATTTTATTTAGCAACAACAACGTATATGCATCTATAACAAAATTAAACATATAGGCTCACACAAGCACACACTTGGATGGATCCTATCATGTAGCTAGGTCATACACAAATTAAAGAAGATTGTAAAATTTACCTGTTACAAATTATTTACTTGACCTATTGAAAATTGAACCATGGGTTAAAATCAGATCATTGGATCTGTCAACAAGTTAACCATGATAATTTAGATCAAGCAATAATAGGTTTTATAAAACTTACTGTTGTCGAGTGAATTTCGCAACACCAAAATATATTATTTAATTAATATAAAAGAGAATTTTTAGGGAAGTGACAAGTGCGAGTATTCGACCTAGAATGGCGAGTACTCGACTGGGAATGCAAGAACAATCAACAAGGCTGGAAAATGTAAATAAGACAAAGAATTATAGTGGTTCAGTCAGATTGTGATCTGCTTAGTCCATTGTAGCAAAGGATTCGTAGGTGCCATTTTCATGGTGGATCACCCCTTTATATACAAAGTAGGTGTCCAATCGGTTACACAAGGATCACATTCATTGTTAATCCATTATTTACATATTGAATTGCAATAATTAAACCCAAACAACGTTAACATCAATAAATGTGTAACAGTTACTAAGTTCATCAACGTATGCGTCTTCCGCATCTGCGAGTTGACTGTTCATGTTCCGTTTGTTGAGCTCGCAGGGTCATCAGTACGTTTGGAACGTCTGCGCCCTTAGGTAATCGCCCCTTGTAGACATCGCATGTTTGAGCTGGTAGAACTTGGACATGCGAATTTATATCTGTCTGTCAGGGCTATTGGGTCGTTGGGACCAAATGGCATCATAGAGAGTTGGTCTCTATGCTTTCGCGGAAATATAGAGGGGACACTCGCACATGTTCTGACACCCGCGAGTTGGATCTACCCTGTATAATGAGAATTACGGTTACGCCGTGCGACTTAGGTCGCACTCGCAGTATCTCACTGGTTTTATCCTGGGCGAGGTCTAAAACTTCGAGAAGTCTCTCATGGACATTTCAGCTTTCATGGGAAATCTGAATACACGTGTCCTTTAAATAAGAGTCTGGTCTCGAGTTTCTAGGTGAGAGAAATCTCACTATAACGCATGCCCCTAGTTTCGCGACGTGACAGGAGCGGTCACTGAGGTAAACTATTATTCGAGAGACAGGTGAAAGGTTGTCACGAGGAGGTGACCCTTTGGTTGTCCCATCGAGGGTTTCGAAAAATGACGGCTGTAATTATTAGTAATTATTACCTTTATGGTGCCACGTCACAAAACCCTTCGGTTTTCGTGTAGGCGATGCCATCGTTGGCCGTTAGATTGGGCGACCTTAGGCATTCTGGCTGCCACGTGTCACAATCCCAATCAATAAGGGATATGGGTATTTAAATACTTTGATACGAATCACAATTCCCATTTTCCCTCTCACTCTTAACTTCTTCTTTCCCTTCATTACATACACTTCGAAAATCCATCCCCAGATTTCCTACCATTTTTCCACAACATTCTCAATCTCAGAAGTGATCGAAAGCAATCGCAGAAATCAAAACCAAGGTTAGTTTTCAAATCACTGCATTTTCGTTTTCTGTTTTGGGGAAAAAATGCTTTACTTTCTGGGTTCGGGTATTTTAAAGGATTTTTTAGGAATGTATGCTAGTGGGTGTTAATGAGGCTATGTGTTTTAGGTAAGAAAACCTGGGTAAATTCGTAGGATATGACCTGTAAACTGACATAACCGCACACAATTCATAGGCACTGTTCCACGTCTTGAATACTCGCGGATATTCGGATGAACAACTTGAATGTTCGCGGGTGTTCAGATGAACAGCTTGAATACTCGTACATTGCCAAGATTTATTTCCATTTGATTGTTAGCTAGATCTTTTAGGATTTTTATATGTCGCGGGCTGAGTTGCGAGGGTATTAATCGCTATTCCAAATGGTGGGTGTGTCACAATATTCTAATGGCCATATATGCGGTTATATGCCCCTTGAAATACTGAGGTACACCCAGCCATTTGCGACATGCGTTAATATTCGAATGAGCGTACTCTTTGGTTGATAGGTAGTCTCGGAACGGTGGGGGTCTCCCAGTAACTTCAGGGTTATGCTCGAGAATGCATACCCCTTGAGTCACTGGGAAACTCCCAGCCGTTTCTGGAGGTATACCGCTTAGCCGAGGATGCGTGAATTACTTGCCCAAGATAGTTTTATCTCTTCTCGCACATTGATGGGATGGTCAGTATTCGCAAGGAGGTTGACCATTCTGTCGAGTGCGACTTTATAATCTACTGCGGGTGAGATCACTCACTTTGTTTTTCACACATCCATCACGCTGAAAAGATCTTCTATCTTTCAGATGAGCGATCTATCGGATAGCCAACAGCTCGGCTCGGGAGGCCATGCATTTGACGGTGAGACTGACCAGGAGAGGGACAGTTTTCTCCCCACGGACATTTCTGAAGTGGAGGCCGCTCAAATAGAATTAGGTCCGATGTCTTCTGTGGACATCGAGAGGATGGTGTAGGAACTCGCAGAACCTGGGACCATCGATATCCGGGACAGCGAGTCCACAGTGTCGGCACGCGACTACCTTATACATACGAGGCATGCTCCTCACGTCGAGGTCGAGGAGATGGACGAGGAATGGGCGACTCCAGCTCGCGAGTCGGGTGGGGAAGAGGAGGAGGCGGAAGGGAGCGGGACAGATTCGGTCGACGATTCCCAACTGAATGAGCGCTTCGCGTGCGAAGATTTAATCTCGAGGGTTGCCAAATCAGACTTCACCACCTTTGTGAGGTTGAATTTGTTGCGACTCGCGTTTCAACGTCCTAAACCGTCTCAGAGAGCGCACCTTCCATTTACTAACCCTGCGATTATTCCCACAGAGGATGTGGTAGTCTCAATACCCATCCTTCGGTGTGGTGTATCAATCCCCTTTCACCCCTTCGTCGCAGCCATTCTCAGGCGATATGATGTATCGCCCTTTCAGCTAACTCCCAACAGTTATCGCACTGTCCTAGCCTTCTATGCGATGTACATGGAGTACGTCCATAGGGCTCCCTCAGTAGAAGAGTTCAGTTATTTCTACGACATAAAAAGCGTAGGTCTTCATAACGGCTTCTACTGCTTTAGCAAATGGGCGACTTCTGAAATCAACGGAGTTGAGGGAATGGTTTCGAACATGGGTGATTGGAAATCGAAGTGGTTTTACGTCTTTAAGGTTCCTGGGATTAGGACTGACTTTAATCGCAGACCCATTATGTCGCGTATTTCTTGACTTAGACACATTTTTTTTTTTGCATTGCTTTTGAAATCTTTTGCTTACTCGCTCTTTGTTGTCATCGCAGATAGACCAGCTCGACCGACCCTTGACGCAACTAGCAAGGAGACAGCTGAAATTCTCGGGAGCCTTCCGGTACAAGATCGCGACTGGCGATTATTGTGTACAACTGCAAAGTTGCGAGAACATCAGCTGATTCCTGAGAACGCAAGTCTTCAAAGGGAGCCAGTATACAAAGAACCATCCGAGAAGCAGCAAGAACGAATAGACAAGCGTCTTTCTAAGCAAACTCCTCGACAAATTTCAGGTAATTCGTCCCTTGTTATAAACTAACAGGTAGGATTTTGACTTATACTTATCTTTCATTTATGCTCGCAGATATGATTGAAGTCTGCCCCTGTCCTGAAGATCAAACCAAAGGGTGGAACAGCGACGACTTTGTCGGTTGTTGCCCAGAAGAGGAAGAGCGATGTGATGGCTTCACTTGTCGCAGATTCTTCCAAGAAGCTGGCCAAGACCACACAGGACAAAGGGAAGAAAGTCGTCATTGATCCACCTGTTCGAGCTCGCGACTTCCTGGCCATGCAGGAAAAGTTCCTGGCTGAGATCCCTTACGAGGATCTTGTTACGCGATCTGCCGAACTGGCCACGCAGTCAATGGCTTTGTTCATAAAAGCTGCGGCTAATCCTTCGAAGGAAGTCGACTCGCTGAAGAGGCAAAACGCTCATTTTCAGGAGAATATAAAAAAGCTGAAGCAAGAAGTGGCGAGGATGGAGAAAGAGCTCGAGGAATTCAGCAAGGCCAAGGAGAAGGAGCTCGAAGAACTCAGCAGGGCGAAGGAACAGGCGGAGCTCGAGGTCAAGAAGTCGTAGGCAACGATCGTGGAGATGGCCCGCGATTTGAAGGCTGAGAAAGAGAATGGGAAGAAGGAGTATGATCAGGCAGTGTCTGATTATATCTATACCACTCTTTCCAAAGTCCCAGACTTCGACTTTTCTCTTCTTGGAGCAGAAGCCGCTGAGATGGTCGAGGCTTTTCGCGCCATGTCGCCTACTCAGACTCAAGGTGGGGGAGGTAACCTTCTTGACAAGGTCGAGGGCGCACAAGCTGAAGAAGTCGAGAATGAGGTCATCAGCAAAGTCGCGGACGAAACTGCTCCGGATGAGACTACTCCTACTGCTCCAGATGCTTAGTTATCCTTATGTTGTTTTTTTTTTAATTTTACTTCTATCTTTTTTTTTTATATATGCGGTACAAGGGTACTCGCACTTATGTACTTGGACGAATTTACTTTTTGTTTTGGACAAATTTCTATCCTCGCGGGGATAGCTATCCTTTAACATTTACGCAGTACACGGGTACTCACATTTTTTATATATATATTTGCGACTTCGATTACAGCTTGGTGTAATAAGTAAGAACATTTACAAAGCTGGTAATTTTTTTTGAAAATTTAACAAGTAATTTTATTCATATAATCAATAGTACATTCGGTTATATATCCCCCTATACTTAGGATTTTTCCTTGTTAAATGAAAAATATCTAAGTATAAGTACAAGAATGAACATAATCGAATAATGCGAATACTATTGATAATAAAATTTCAAGCTCTCGCTATTCCATGCTCGTGGAATCGCAGTTCCATCGAGTGTTGCGAGTCGATACGTTGCATCACCAATTTTATCTGCGATGAGGTATGGTGCCTCCCAATTATCTCTGAAGACCCCGTGCGACGGGTTTTTGGTGTTTGGCATTACTCTTCTAAGGACCAAGTCTCCTGCTCGCAGGGGTTTTACTTTCACTTTGGAGTTAAAGTATCTTGCAGTCTGCTGTTGGTAAGCCGCATTTTTTAGATGCGCTTTATCACGCTTTTCCTCCAAAAGATCAAGGCAGAACAGTTGATTCTCGTTGTTCTGCGAGACGTTGAAACTATCCCTGCGTAGGGAACCTGCCCCAACTTCAACTGGCAACATGGCCTCGCACCCGTAAGAAAGTGAGAAGGGTGTTTCGCCAGTTGTAGATCGAGGGGTCGTATTATAGGACAATAGGACTTGCGATAACTCATCTGGCCAAGCCCCTTTGCGATCTTCTAGTTTCCCTTTTATGGTATGCTTGATTATTTTATTAACGGCTTCAGTTTGTCCGTTACTCTGCGGGTAAGCAACTGCGGAAAAGGTTTTCTTAATCCCCAAATCGTCGTATAGCTGTCGCATCTCTTTACAGTCAAACTGTTTTCCACTGTTTGAAATGAGTTTATGCGGAATGCCAAAACGACAAATGATGGAGGTGTAGACAAACTCGCGTAATTTCGTTGCAGTGATGGTTGTGAGCGCTTTGGCTTCAGCCCACTTTGTGAAGTAATCAACTGCGACTACAGTATATTTGACTCCGCCTTTTCCTTTGGGTAACTCGCCGATTAAATCGATTCCCCATATTGCAAAGGGCCATGGACTTGTGATAGAGTGGAGGTTACTCGGAGGCTGATGTGTGTAAGTGGCTATTCGCTGACATCTATCACACCTCTTTGCAAACGCGAGAGCATCTTGTCGCAGTGTTGGCCAGTAATATCCTTGCCGCATAATTTTTAAGGCAAGGGAATTACCTTCGGTATGATTGCCACAAATCCCCTCGTGTACTTCACGCAGTATGTAACCGCAGTCTTCTCCACTGATACATTTGAGAAGTGGTTGGCTAAAACTTTTGCGATACAACCTTTGGTCATATATCACATAACGGGTTGCTCGCTGTCGCAATTTCCTCACTTCTATTTTATCATCCGGTAGGAGCCCCTTTTAGAGGTATGCAAGGATAGGAGTCATCCAGGTAATCTCCTGAACATCATCGATCTCCATGATTGTTTCTCGATCTATGGTTGGGTGAGCCAATACATCTACAGGAATCACATCGAGTAATTCGTCTTCTCTAGTTGAGGGCAATCGGGCCAATGCGTCTGCGTGGGCATTTTGAGCACGCGATACTCGAGATACAACTACATTTTTGAACTTCTGCATTATTTCACGAACGATGGCTAAGTATTTAACCAATCTTCCGCCTCTTGCTAGGTATTCTCCATTCACTTGGCATACCACGATTTGAGAGTCGCTAAAAGCCTGTAGATACTCGACTTTCATCTCGAGGGCCAGTTTCAATCCTGCGATTAAAGCCTCATACTCGGCTTCATTGTTAGATGCAGAGAATTCAAAACGTAAAGCAGCGTGTACCTTGAAATTGTTGGGACTGATTAACAAGATCCCACTGCCAGAACCTTCGTTATTTGAGGCTCCATCGACGTACAATGTCCAT
Organism: Cannabis sativa; assembly: GCF_029168945.1. NCBI lineage: Eukaryota > Viridiplantae > Streptophyta > Magnoliopsida > Rosales > Cannabaceae > Cannabis > Cannabis sativa. The sequence continues at coordinate 45,787,732 of NC_083602.1, read as the reverse complement.
ACTTCTTTGCTTGCCATGACAATGTCATTTCTATCCTCTACAACTGCCACCTCGGTGCTTGGGAATTCAAGTATAAAATCTGCCAAGGCTTGCCCCTTGATCGCAGCTCTCGGCTTATACTTGATGTCGAACTGACTCAACTCCATCGCCCACTTTAACAATCTCCCTGATGCTTCTGGTTTCGCTAAAACCTGTCTTAAAGGGAAGTTTGTCAAAACTTCAATGTTGTGAGCCTGGAAGTAAGGTCACAATTTTCTTGAGGATATTATCAAGGCGAAAGCCAATTTCTCCATTTGAGGATAACGCGTCTCGGCGTCTAGTAATCGCTTACTGACGTAATATACCGGGTATTGGCGTCCTTAGTCCTCGCGTATTAGTACTGAACTAATCGCATATTCGGAGACGGCCAAATAGATAGACAAAACTTCTCCGGATAACGGCTTCGATAAGATTGGAGGTTGCCCCAAATGCGTTTTTAAAGCTTGGAAGGCCTGCTCGCATTTTTCGTTCCAATGAAACCTTTTGTTGCCTTTCAAAGTCTGGAAAAACTCTTTAAACTTATCAGAGGATCTGGATATAAAGCGGTTTAAAGCCGCGACTTTACCTGTGAGGCTTTGAACCTCCTTTGGCTTAGTCGGTGATGGCATCTCTAACAATGCCCTGATCTTTGCAGGATTGGCTTCTATTCCTCGCTGATTTACCATAAAACAAAGGAATTTCCCAGAGCCCACCCCAAAGACGCATTTCAACGGATTTAGACGCATCTTGTATCGCCGCAATATGTCGAACATGGCCTGCAAGTGGGTAATATGATCCTCCGCATGTTGCGATTTTACGAGCATATCGTCAACATATACCTCCATTGTCTTTCCAATAAGATCTGCGAACATCATATTCACTAGCCTTTGATAAGTCGCACCTGCGTTTATTAAACCAAAAGGCATTACTTTGTAACAGTATAATCCTCGATCAGTAATGAACGAGGTATGTTCTTGGTCTGGTTCATACATCGGGATTTGATTGTATCCCGAGTACGCATCCATGAAGCTCAAAAGCGCGTGACCTGTAGTGGCATCGACAAGCTGGTCAATGCTGGGAAGAGGAAAGCTGTCTTTGGGACAGGCTTTGTTTAGATCTGTAAAGTCAACGCATGTGCGCCATGAGCCATTAGGCTTTGTCACGAGTACTGGGTTAGCTAACCAGTTGGGGTAAAATGACTCCCGTATAAAGCCGCAGGCAAGGAGGCTGTCGACTTCTTCTTTCAGCGCTTGGTACCTCGCGGGGTCCATTTTGCGGCGCTTTTGTCGGACACCTCGCACTTCGGGGTCAATGTTCAAGCGATGACACATGACCTGTGGAGATATCCCGACCATATCTGAATGTTTCCAGGCAAAAATATCAAGATTTTTCTTTAGAAAGGTCGTTAATTGTTCTCGCAACTGTATATTTAATTTAGAACCAATTTTTAAAACCTTGTTATTATCTATAGGATCTATAGGTACCTCGATTGTGTCTTCCGCGGCTTGGGCTGCGGCGGTGTGATCGAGGATTCTCGGATCCAAGTCTGGTTCGTCCATGTGCGGCACCTCCTCGATCCTGAGGATCTCCTGGCGAGGCGGTGGTGCATCCAAAAGGTAGATAACATTTACCGTCCTTTTTTCTGTGAGTTTAACAGCTGCGTTATAACATTCTCGAGAGTCGGATTGGACTCCCCGCACCGAACCTACTCCAACGGGAGTAGGGAACTTCATCGTCAGATGATAGATCGAGGTTATGATCTTCATCTCCTTCAGAATTGGTCAACCAATTACGGCGTTATACGCTGAGTATTGGTCGATTACTGCGAAGTCGGCCATCGACTTGGCTGTTACTGGGGCAGTTCCCAAAGTGATTGGGAGCTTGATCATTCCTTTAATTGCTATGACATCTCCCGAAAAGCCATAGATGCTTGATGTCATAGGTCGCAAATCCTTCTCTTGCAACCCCATTTGCTTGAAGGCTTGGAAATTCAGCAAATTCGCTGAACTCCCATTGTCAACCAGTATACGATGGACATTGTCTCCACAAATATTGGCGACTATCACCAGTGCATCAGAGTGCGGGTGATGGACCCATCTCGCGTCGCTCTCCATAAAGATGATGTCGTCGCATTCTTTCTTAAAGAGCTTCTCTGGTCGTTCACCAAGAGTGTTCACATTGGTTAACGGCGTCTCCTTGGCTTCTCTGGCATACCTTTCTTGCGATTTGCGAGAGTCGCCTGCGATGTGTGGTCCTCCGATTATAGTTAAGATATTGCGAGGTGTTCTGGAGCCACTCGCGTTCTGGGTTTCTCCTTTGCCATCCGCTTGGGGATGACCTTCCTCGCTTCTTTTATACTTGTCGAACTTCCCTCTTCGGATCAGTTCCTCTATTTCATCCTGCAAGACCCAACATTCAAGAGTAGTATAACCAATGTCCTTGTGGTACTTACAGAATTTTTTAGGATCCCTCCGGTCGCGATTTCCCCTGATGGGGGGCGGCTTCTTGAAGACCCCGTTCCTTTCCTCAATCGCATAGATATGGTCTCGAGGTACGGCAAGTTCAGTTGACGAAGCGAGGTCCTCCCTTCCTTTTCGGTGAGGACTCCTTCTTTGGGGGTGACTTAGCCAACTTCGGGCTTCGCTGTCTGCGCGGGCTACGTCTTCTCGGGCTTCGGCCCCTGGAATTCTTCCCTCGCGGACTGCGAGAGCGTGACCGCGGTATGGGTGACCGACGTTTGTCCTTCCCCTTCTCTAACTCTGCTAGAGAGTTCTCGATTCTCTTATGAGGTTCGGCCATGGCGAAGAACTCTACTAAGGACTCCGGCCTTCGTGCTTGTAGTTCCTTCCAGAAGTCGGTCCTCGGCAAGTTACCTGTTATCAACATACAAACAAGCGAAGACTCGGGGGCCTTCTTGACCTTTGTTACTTCTGCGTTAAAACGCTTGAAATAGTCTTGTAAAGACTCACCAAGTTCTTGTTTGATGTTGGCCAAAGTTGTATAGGGTGGCCTATACGTCATTGTGGCTTGGAAATGCGTGAGGAATAAGTCGACGAAGGTTTCCCACGTCGATATCGATGCCTCAGGTAATTGGGTGAACCAATCATGAGCATTTTCCTCGAGTGTTGCCGCAAGAATGCGGCACTTCGCGAGTTGCGGTACCTGGTCCACTTCCATTATAGTATTGAATTTTTCTAAATAATCTATCGGGTTAGAAGTACCTTTATACTTGAGGGATTTGGATAAACGAAACCCTTTCGAAAGTTGAGCCTGTCGCACCTCTGCAGTAAAAGGCGAGGTGCCATGCAGCTTGTATATAGGCTTGCGCTGCTGCTCGAGCATCTTTAAAGCTTGGAGAAGCATGCTTTGGTCAATTCCCCCTGTCGCAGGGGCTGAAGTCGCTGCGACTGCGGGGCTCGCAACCACTGCGGCAAGGTTTGCTGGGATATTAATCCCAGTAGTCGCGATCGGCGCGATAGGCGGGTTATTACCTGCGTTGACACCCTGATCGCCCGCATGGGGATCACGGAGCGTCTCAGTGTTATGTGGGCCGCGGGAGCGTGCCCTGAAAATTGCGTTGAAATGATCACGTAGGTCACCTCGATGTACTTGATAATGTCCTCCCTGTTGTGTTTGTACAGAGCCGGACCTTGTATATCTGCTCGGAGTACGGCCATGCGATGACGAAGAGGCTGACTCTGCGTCATTGTCTCTCGATGGACGACTGCGAGGATTACGGCGCTCAGGATCTTCGTCAATTTGTGCGCTCTGGTTAGGAAACCTTGCGGATTGATCTCTTGACATCGGGTGATTCAAGTCCAGAGCTTCAGGGTCAGTTCTTCGTTCCCTACGTACACGGTTAGTATGACGTCTAGAAACTGTTACCTGAGGGTTATCGTTGCGAATGGCAGGAACTCGAGGAGGGCGTCGAGCTCGACTCTGTCCGTCTACCTCGGCCTGTAGTGCCCGCAGTTGATCCTGAATTGCAGCATATTGATCGGTGGTGAGCTGGACCATTCCCTCAGATACTACCGCCGGAGTGACGGGGGGAAAATGCATGGTTGCTGGTGGTGTGGACGTGTCCCCTACTTGAGGGCCAGTCGTTTCTGGCAATAGGTTGAGAGGTCTAATATTGCTCCTCCCTACTCCGCCGTTGATGACGTCCACAGGTGGCACTCCAGCTCCGGGCAGTGGTACACTCATCGTTCCAATATTGATGGACCCGTTATTAGCTCCGTTAACGTGATTTCCAGCCATGATGAAATAGTGTTCTTTGAAGTGAATGAAATCTTTTAGTCGAATTCCCACAGACGGCGCCAAATGTTGTCGAGTGAATTTCGCAACACCAAAATATATTATTTAATTAATATAAAAGAGAATTTTCAGGGAAGTGACAAGTGCGAGTATTCGACCTAGAATGGCGAGTACTCGACTGGGAATGCAAGAACAATCAACAAGGCTGGAAAATGTAAATAAGACAAAGAATTATAGTGGTTCAGTCAGATTGTGATCTGCTTAGTCCACTGTAGCAAAGGATTCGTAGGTGCCATTTTCATGGTGGATCACCCCTTTATATACAAAGTAGGTGTCCAATCGGTTACACAAGGATCACATTCATTGTTAATCCATTATTTACATATTGAATTGGAATAATTAAACCCAAACAACGTTAACATCAATAAATGTGTAACAGTTACTAAGTTCATCAACGTATGCGTCTTCCGCATCTGCGAGTTGACTGTTCATGTTCCGTTTTTTGAGCTCGCAGGGTCATCAGTACGTTTGGAACGTCTGCGCCCTTAGGTAATCGCCCCTTGTAGACATCGAATGTTTGAGCTGGTAGAACTTGGACATGCGAATTTATATCGGTCTGTCAGGGCTATTGGGTCGTTGGGACCAAATGGCATCATAGAGAGTTGGTCTCTATGCTTTCGCGGAAATATAGAGGGGACACTCGCACATGTTCTGACACCCGCGAGTTGGATCTACCCTGTATAATGAGAATTACGGTTACGCCGTGCGACTTAGGTCGCACTCGCAGTATCTCGCTGGTTTTATCCTGGGCGAGGTCTAAAACTTCGAGAAGTCTCTCATGGATATTTCAGCTTTCATGGGAAATCTGAATACACGTGTCCTTTAAATAAGAGTCTGGTCTCGAGTTTCTAGGTGAGAGAAATCTCACTATAACACTTACATACAAGCTAAAACACATACTCCTGCAACAAGATGAATTGGATAGTTGGATGTAGGATTTATTTAATTTTAAATAATTATTTTCGAAAATATTTAAATAATTTTTTTAAAAAAAATTCGGTATTTAAATAAAATAAAATAATAAAAAAAATTAAAATTAAACCTACAATTTTTGAAAATTTAGGTTTCAACTAACCTAAATATCATTTCAAAAATATTTGCTAACCACCTTTTAAATTTTTAAAGTTATTTTATAAATTAAATATAAAATAAAAAAAATAAATATTTTTCATATTTTATAATTTAATTTAAATAAAAAATAACAAAATTTAAAAGTTAGCAAAATATCTTACTTCTATTTAAAATTACATGATTATAGTAATCTTATTTTAAATTTAAATAAGGTCAAAAAATTAAAAAAAAAATTAATTTAAAAAATATTTAATATCTGACCTTTATATTTAAAAAATAAGATAAAATAATGAAATTTAAAAATAAGATATAAAATCAAGCAAAAAGATAGATTTTTACTTGTTTTCAAATTCAAATTACACTAATATCTAAAATTAAATTTAAAAAATTCAAATTAATTTATTTCTGATATTAGATTTGAAAATTGAAAAGTAAAAAACAAAATACAAAACTACACAAAAAATCAGAAGTTAATTCCATGAAATAGCATGAAAAAAGGAAGAAAAACGAAAAAATTGCGAGCTGTACGGACAGTATGCATTGCATACTGTCCGCGCGCGCGCATCAGGGGACTTGACCGAGAAACGCCGGTGCAGGAGGCTGCATGCAGCCTATTCCGTGTGTGTAGGGGCGTTTCTCAGACAGAAATGGTGTCCGCGCGCATGTTGTCTGAGGAAAACCCCTCATGCGCGCGCGTAGGTGAGTGACACCTCCCTGATATTTTTTGAAATTTCAAAAAATCATAACTAATTCAAATTAAATCAAAATTGAGTTCTGTAAAAAAATAAATTGCTTAATTTTTTCCAAACTATCCAATAAAAATAATTTCAGAAACAGATATTCAATTATTTTTCACGAAAATTTACAAACATCAATCAATCATCATACAACACACAAAACAACATGATACCATCCAAAACACAAATAAATTGTTTTAAGTCCAACTTTCTTGCAAGAAAATCAATTATCATGGCTCTGGGCCAGTTGTTTGTTGGGTTTTATGCCCTAAATAAAACTCCATTTCAATGTAATCCATTTTATTCAAACATTAATAAAGAAACAGAAGTATTTTTCATTCATTTGTGTATGTTGTGGTTCATGTTATAAATTGCTTGTCTATTTGATTTATAAATTCATCTGAAACCCTTGTCACATACTTGATCCTGTTTATTATGTTGTCAACACATTGGAAAGTAAACATGACTATGTGTATAAAGATTCCTAGATTTATAAGACATAGGGTTTTACTGATATGATAATCTACAACAGAGTTTACTTGCATTTGGAGAAATGCTATGTTCTTTCCAGAGCATTGGTTAAAGTAAAGCTCAGGTTGGGTGCATGGAGTATTCATCGGAAGGGACCGATATTGAACTTTGACATAGATTTATCAAACTTACCGTAATATCTATTCAAGTCAATATCGCTTAGTTGATCCTAGATCAAATGATCTCAATCCTGATATGATTAGGTTCAATCTCAATGGTGTTATTCGTGTTCTTTGATTTGTTAGTTAAGCCTACTTTTGGGTCAGGGTGATTCGTACATTTTGGGAACACGGTAGTGCAATTGAGTGGGAGCGCTAACATAAATATGGAATCTATAGCTTCTATCTGGTGAATAGTAAGTAAAGGATGATCTCCTTCGAGCTTGACCAAACGAAAATAAATGGTGGAGTACTCATTTCACATAGTTGAAATATCATTTATACGGGGTTAAGTGTTTTAAGGATAACATACATTGTAGGGTGTTACGGTAATCTAATCCCTTTATAGTGTAGATCATTCATATAGAGGATCATTGATAAAATTAGGATTATAACAATGGATAACTAATGACGTGTCTATATGGTGGAACATATAGAGCGTTCTATATACTGAGAGTGCAATTCTAAGTTCTATGCGTGGATTCAACGAAGAATTAATAAGTCAGTGAATTTAGGTTATAAATTCTTGATCTGCTTATTGGAAGCGCGGTTATATAGACCCATGGTCCCCCCACTAGTTGAGATAATATTACTTGTAAGACTCATTTAATTGGTTTTGATTAATCAATTATAATTCTCAAATTAGACTATGTCTATTTGTGAATTTTTCACTACGTAAGGGCGAAATTGTAAAGAAAGAGTTTTTAGGGTATATTTATTAATTAAGATAGTTTGTATGGTTCAATTAATAAATATGATAAATGACAATATTATTTAATAATTATTTATAGTTATTAAATAGTTAGAATTGGCATTTAAATGGTTGAATTTGAAAATTGGCGTTTTTGAGAAAATGAGATCCAGAAATGATAAAACTGCAAAATTGCAAAAAGTGAGGCCCAAATCCATATAGCCATGGCCGGCCACTTTTATAGGCATTATCATCTGATATTTTCATTATTTTAATGCCAAATAATTCAAACCTAACCCTACGTGGAATGGTATAAATAGATAGTGAAGGCTTCAGGAAATTTACACTACACTTTCACTTCTGGTTTCCTTCAGAGAAAAACCTGAGCCTTCTCTTTCTAAACCCTAGCCGCCACCTTCATACCCTTCTTCTTCCTTGAATAATTTTGAACCTCTTAGTTATAGAGTAGTGCCCACACACAGGAAGTGATACCTCAATCATAGTAAGGAAGATTGTGAAGAAAGACATTCAACAAGAAGGAGATTCAGCACTAAAGAAAGGAGAGAAAGAGATCCAGGTTCAGATCTTGATAATACTCTACGACAGAAAGGATACAAGGGTTAGAGATCTGAACAGAAGGAGACATTTTATTCCGCTGCACCCAATGTAAGTTTTCTCATACTTTATATGTGTTTATTTTACAATCGTTTTAGAAGTTTATATTTAGGGTGTTAATCAACATACTTGTGAGTAGATCTAAGATCCTGGTAAAATAATTTCCAACAACTTCTTGTTTGAGCTCCACTGTTCGGTCATACCTCTCTCGAGCTTTGCCCGAATCTCCAGTGGAGGTAGCAAATCTTGGTTGTTCTGACCCTAGTCGGTCTTGACATACTTCTGCAGGTGTGGATTGTTTTTCCTTATCAGAAATTCAATTTCTCGCTTCAAGTTGTAGCATTCGTTAGTGTCGTGGCTGTAGTCTCGATGGAACCGACAAAACTTTATCATGTCCCTTTTGTTGGCGTCTTTCTTCATGGGCCCGGGTTTCTTGTACGGGGCCAGCGACTGAGTTGTCATGTATACACTTTCTATATCTTCAGTCAGAATAGTGAATGCAGTGTACGTGGCATGATTCTCTCGGGAAGTCTATTCGGACTTTCTGGTGAACTTTCCTTTCTTCGCGTTCCCTTGCTTGTGGTTGTTGCTGGAACGCTTGCCACTTGAGCTTGAACTATTTGGGTAGTTGGGAAGTTGGGCGGAAGTTCCAGTGGAAGGAGCCTTTGACTTGCCCGGTTTTTGTTCACCTTCCACTCGTTGAATGGCTTCTTCGAGCTTGATGAAGCCTTCGACTCGGTCAAGGAAATCACTCATTGAGTCTACCGGCCCGTTCTTCCTTATATCGTTCCAAAGTTCACCGAGGACTTCGATGCCCCCCAGTATTGCGGATAACTTTCCATCCACGGTTTCCCGTGAAACTTTGGGTGCCTCCGTCATGAATCTGCTGATGTATGCCTGGAGTGGCTCGCCTGGTCGTTGCTTAAGTTTGACCAAGTCTCCCAAATGCAATGGAAGTTGGCGTGAGGAGGAGAATTGTGCATGGAATTCCGAAGAGAAGGTTTTCCATGAACTAAATTTTCCAGGAGCCAACTTCAAATACCATTGCTGAGCGGCTTCCGACAGAGTGGGAGGAAAGATTCTGCAGCATACATCTCCTCGTACCCCTTACAAATCCATTTTCATTTCAAAGTACTTGTGATGGGAAAGGGGATCTTCTCTCCCCATGTACATTTTCCACGTCGGCATTTTGAACTTGTGGGGCAGTGGCAGGAGATTGATCTCTTGTGAGAAAGAAGTTTCGCATGCTCGGTCCAGCTCAAGATCATTGTTTCTTTGTCCACCCATGCCGTGGAACATATTTTTAAGTTCGTCAAACTGAGCCTGTACGGCTGGGCTAACTTGCTCGGCATTCTGGTCAATTTGAATTACGTCAGCATCTTTCTGAGTGGGAATTTGAGTACGGGCTCCAGGCTACACGATCGTCGTAATATTCTGTTCGTCTCCTCCCCTCCTTCTGTTCAGATCATTCCCTTGGTCATGGGTTGCTCCCAACCTTTTAAACACAGAAGTGCCTGGTTGCCTAAGCGATTGATTCGCTTGGTAGACGGGCGGAATGGCACCATTATTCTGGTTGGAATCGTCAGGTATGACTTGTCTTAATGAATTACCAGACAAGGTCTGCTCGCCTACCACTGGGCCCACGAGTGGAACTCGTGACCGGGCATTGGGCGGCTGACCATTTGTAGTTTGGGAAGTATTCATCGTTGGATCTTCGTCTGTTCCACCTAGGGGAATGACATTCGGCGGCTTAGGCTTTTCATATCACCACGGTAGCCTACCGACTACGGTTTTTGATCTCTTCATGGTGAGTCCTTAATGCCTCCATCTCTCTATCCCTCCATTCATCGAACATGCGCCTTTGTTCGTTAAATGTGAGATTTACTGCAGCACGCAGTTCGTCCTGATCATTATGTAGGGTGTTGTTATGATTCTGCATGAGTCCAAGAGCATCGCGAAGATTTTGTAATTCAGTGGCATCTCCAATAATCGTCTGGGCATTGGTTCCAGGCGAAACAGTCATATTATGAATGCCCTGGTTGGGTGCGGAACTGTTATTCCAAGTCTCTTGCACACCAAGCGCAATTCCATCTATAGGAACTTTTTCACCATTCCCCACGCTTGCCAGCTGTCAAGGATTAACAGCAGGCAGAACCCTTATGCTCCCTAAGTTCTGCGATGTAGGATCCAGCGTCTGTGAATTCGCCGGATAACTCTAGCCTCTACGAGTTTGCACCATCGTATTGTCGGTTGGATGTTGAATAAAGAGCAATTCTTGAGTTCAGCTCTCAATGAAAGCACCAAAATGTTGACTTCACTTTTAGCCAACGAAAATGAGTCTGTTTTATAAGCAATAAATGATTTATAATAACAAATATACGATTAAGCAATAAAAAGACACAAGAATTTTATAGAGGTTTAGCCCCGAGCAGTTCGGCAATAGCCTAATCCTCGTTATTTGTATTGACTTAAGATCAAGGAGAAAGATTCATTTTCTTATAGCTCTTACAATAGTATCTCTAAATATAATTCTTAGATAATATATTTAAGGTTTAGTCTTAGCTCAACTGCTTTTCGACCGATCACTTGCCCAGTGAACATACATCACTATTTATAGGGCTAGGAGGCTTGGGGAGGAAGAGTTTCCCCTCTTGTTACAATGTGTATAAACAGAAAGATCATGGGATCAATGCTGAATGCAAGGATCATGGGATTGAGGCCAAATACACTGATAGCGGGATCGTGTGTAGGCCATATCCTCGTAAATTGATCCCTGAGTTATAGGGATTGTGCCGATGACTCACGATGCGAAAGCTAAATTCGCTAAGTGTTGGTCGCTCTACGCGGATTGCTAAATATCTTACTTTGAGCATGCCAGCGAGGCATCCTGCTCGGACTATACTTCCTGAGAAGATGTTCCAAGTGGACTCCACGTGTCACCATTCACGTGATGCCACGTCAGCGTGAAAAAATTGGGATAACACCTAGTATTAAAGGTTTGAGTTTATCTAAACCTATGGCTTGTGGTATGCCTGGTAATTTACTTACTCTAGTGCAAGAAACTTACTTTAGTAAGATGCTGGAGCATATTTTTTCTAATGGCAATCTATAGAAGCTTCTCCACTTCTAGATATAGATTTTATTTATCTAAGGAAAAGTTTCAACTATTCCAGAAAAGATAAAGACCAAGAAAAGAATTCCTTGAATCAACAGTGAGAGTTCTCAATATGCTCTCCTATGCATTAGACCAGACACCTGCTGTTGAGTGGGAGTAATGAGTAGGTATCAGATTAATCCAGGAAAGGAACATTGGAAGACAATCAAGTGAATCTTAAGATCAAGAAGATGAACTATATGTTAGTCGATAAGGGTGAAGGCCCATTTGCCTTATTTAAATAATTGTATTAGGTTAATTATTTTTAGTCTAACATAATTAAAATTGAATTAGCAACATAATTAACTTTTAAAATATATGAAATTTATTTTTCATTTTAATATTTTAAAGTTAATTTTAGAAAAACACTTAGTTAATGATATATATTCTAGATAGTTATTTCTATACTAGTTATTATTTCTAATATTAAATAGGAAAATATCATTGATTGTGAAATTAATTATTTATTAATTAATTTTGGTACAATCTAAGTTTAGTATATTTTCCTAGTATTAAACTAGAATTAATAATTAAGTTTCCTCTATACTTAATTATTTATTTCTTGAATTTAATACATTTAATTAAATTGAAAATTTCAATATCTAAGTTGATTTTCATCATGATACTTAAATATTGTAATTTTCATGTTATTTAATTAAAGTTAGAAATTATTTTAAGTTTGGAATATTATTTCAGAATAACTTAAATTTGATTCATTTTCAGAATATATTTTATTTTATTTTACTAATCTTTTTCTCACAATTTCGAAATTGCATCACTTTGATGCAAAAATTTTGAATTTTATTTGAAAAATAGTTTATAGTTGAAAATTATTTATTTTGGACCAACTTAAATCAATGATTTTTTTTCATTTAATGATTAATTAAAATAAATGAACTAAAATATATTATAATTAGAAATTGAATTAATTAGTCCATGAAAGTCTAGATAGTTATTATCTGTTTTGCTTGAAGTATTTTTCTAGTGTATTTAATTAAATAGAAAATTAATATTTAAGTTGATTTTTAATCATGATACTTAAATATTTGAAATTCTTCTTAGATATTTAATTAAATAGGAAAATTTTATTTTTTGTTGAAAATTAATTTTTAATTAATTTTGGGCCAACATAAAATTAGAGTCATTTTCCAGGATTTATTTTTATTTTATTTTAAAGCATTTTCGAAAGTAGTATTCTTATACACTTCACTTTTCGAAATGCAATATATATTTATAGAAAATTAAATTTAAGTTGTAAATTAATTTAAATTAATTTTGAAACAACTTAAATTGAATATTTTCTAAATATTTATGGAAATCATTACTAAGATGGAAATAATTCACGTTATTTTCATATCCATCTAAGTATAATTTATAAATATTACATTAAAATTTATATTTCGAATTTTTCATTCTAAATTAGAAATTTTAATTAAATAAATATATATTTAAAATAAATTGATTTAAATAAATATTAGGAGAAAATACAACCTTCATTAAATAATGAGCTTTATTATTAGGATATTCGATCTCCATTGTTGGTTTTACATAGATATTGTTTTAGTGAGTAATCCTCCCTAATGGAAGAACATTCATTAGCAAGTTAGCACCGTTTAATCTCGAAAGATAAGTAATCTTGTAAGTTTTTTATATAGTATTGATCTGTTAGGTTTTATGCCCTAAATAAAACTCATTTCAATATAATCAGATTTACTTATTAATATAGATCAGAAATAACATTTAATGTTGCATGGGTCACATGATTTATTTCATGATTATATGTACATAATGTATAAATTCATCTGAAACCCTTTTCACATACTTGATCCTGTTTATTGTGCCGTCAACACATTGGAAAGTAAACATGACTATGTGAATAAAGTTTCCTAGATTTATCAGACATAGGGTTTTACTGATATGATAATCTACAACAGAGTTTACTTGCATTTGGAGAAGTGCTATGTTCTTTCCAGAGCATTGGTTAAAGTAAAGCTCAGGTTGGATGCATGGAGTATGCATCGGAAGGGACCGATATTGAACTTTGACTTAGATTTAATTAAACTTACCGTAAAATCTATTCAAGTCAATATCGCCTAGTTGATCCTAGATCAAATGATCTTAATCCTGTTATGATTAGGCTCAATCTTGAAAGGCTATTCGTGTTCCTTGAATTGTTAGTTAAGCCTACCTTTTGGTCAGGGTGATACGTACTTTTTGGAAACACGGTAGTGAATTGAGTGGGAGCGCTATCATAAACATGGAATCTATAGCTTCTATCTGGCGAATAGTAAGCAAAGGATGATCTCCTTCGAGCTTGACCAAACGAACATAAATGGTGGAGTACTCATTTCACATTAGCTGAAATATCATTTATACGGGGTCAAGTGTTTTAAGGAATAAATACATTGTAGGGTGTAACGGTAATTTAATCCCTTTACAGTGTAGATCATTCATATAGAGGATCATTGATCACATTAGGATTATAACAATGGATAACTAATGATGTGTCTATATGGTGGAACATATAGAGCATTCTATATAACTGAGAGTGCAATTCTAAGTTCTATGCGTGGATTCAACGAAGAATTAATAAGTTAGTGAATTTTAGTGCTAAATTCTTGATCTACTTATTGGAAGCTCGGTTATATAGACCCATGGTCCCCCCACTAGTTGAGATAATATTGCTTGTAAGACTCATGTAATTGGTTTTGATTAATTAATTATAATTCACGAATTTGACTATGTCTATTTGTGAAATTTTCACTAAGTAAGGGCGAAATTGTAAAGAAAGAGTTTATAGGTGCATATTTGTTAATTATGATACTTTGTATGGTTCAATTAATAAATATGATAAATGACAATATTATTTAATAATTATTTATAGTTATTAAATAGTTAGAATTGGCATTTAAATGATTGAATTAGGAAATTGGCATTTTTGAGAAAATCAGATACAAAAGGTGTTAAAATTGCAAAATTGTAAAGCCCAAGGCCCAATCCACTAAGTGTATGGCCGGCCACCTATGTAGCTATTTTAAATTGATTTTTTTCATTATTTTAATGCCATATAATTCAAATCTAACCCTAGTGGAATACTATAAATAGATAGTGAAGGCTTCAGGAAAATTACACTTTTCTTCTAACTTTTTCTATTCAGAAAAACTGAGCCTTCTCTCTCCCTATCTTTAGCTGACCACTCTCTCTCTTCTTCCTTGATAATTTCGAAATCCTTAGTGTATGAGTAGTGCCCACACACATCAAGTGATACCTCAATCATAGTGAGGAAGATCGTGAAGAAAGATCATCAGCAAAGGAGTTTCAGCATCAAAGATTCAGAGAAAGAGATCCAGGTTCAGATATTGATAATGCTCTGCTACAGAAAGGAATCAAGGGCTAGATATCTGAACGGAAGGAGTCATTTAATTCCGCTGCAACCAATGTAAGGTTTCTTAAACTTTATATGTGTTTAATTTATCGTTTTAGAAAGTTCTTATTTAGGATGTTAATAAACATACTTGTGAGTAGATCTAAGATCCTGGTAAAATAATTTCCAACAACTGGCCTCAGAGCCATGGTAATTGATTTACTTGCAAGAAATTTGGACTTTAAAATGATTGTTTGTATGTTCTTTGGATGGTATCATGTTGTATTGAGTGTTATTTGATGATTGATTGATGTTTGTGAAATTTTCGTGAAAAATAATTGTGATTTCGTTTCTGGAATTATTTTTATTGGATAGTATGGAAAAAATTAAGCAAGTTAGCCTTTTACAGAACTCAATTTGGATTTTATTTGAATTAGTTATGATTTTTTGAAGATTTGACAAAATCGGAAATTTGTCTTGATAGTTTCCTGCGATCGCAGAACTGTCCGTACAGTTTCGAATTTTTCCTTTTTTCTTCAATTTTTCATACTTTTTCATGGAATTAGCTTCCAATTTTTTGTATGGTTTTGTATATATACTATTGCTATTCCTAATTCAATTCTAATTATCATTTTGAATTAATTTAAATTTTTTTTAATTTAATTCAAGATATTAGTGTAATTTGAATTTGAATAGAATTAGTATTTATCTTTTTGCTTAAAAATCTATCTTATTTTTAAATTTGATTATATTTTTTTTTTTAAATTTAAGGTCAGATATTTTAAGATATTTATAATATCTTTTAAGATATTTAAAAATATCTTATCTTTTAAGATATTTATAATATCTTTTAAAGATATTTATAATATCTTTTAAGATATTTTAAAAATATCTTATCTTTTAAGATATTTTAAAAATATCTTATCTTTTAAGATTTTTTAATTAAATCTTTTTAGATATTTTGACCATATTTAAATTTAAAATAAGATATTTATAATCATGTAAGTTTAAATAGATATAAGATATTTTGCTAATTTTTTAAATTTTGTTATTTTATTTATTTAAATTACATTTAAAATTTGAAAAAGATATTTATTTATCTTTTCTAATTTTTTATTTAATTTTTATTTATAAAATAATATTTAAAATTTAAAAGTAGTTAGCAAATTTTTGAAATGATATTTTGTTCAAACCTAATTTTTCAAAATTGTAGGTTTAATTTTAAATTTAAATATATAATTAATTTTCGAAATTTTTTAAAATTTTTTTTTTTCGAAAATCCATTTTAATAATATTTCGAAATTAATTATTTAATTTAAAATTAAATAAATCCTACATCCAACTATCCAGCTAACCTTGTTGCAGAAGTATGTGGTTTTAGCTTGTTTGTAAGTTTTCAAAACCTATTATTACTTGATTGCAAATAGCCATGGTTACCTTTTGCCAGATCTAATGATCTGATGGCTCCCTTGGTCAAGATAATAATTTGTAACAGGTATATTTACAATCTTCTTTCATCTGTGTATGACCTAGCAACATGATAGGACCCATCCAAAGTGTGCCTATGTGTTTAATTTTATTATAGATGCATATAGGTTAATGTTGCTAAAATGAATTATCATAGTTTTTGATAGAATTTATTTAGACCCATTTAGTTTTTGGGCCTATTCAATTAATAACAGTTGTTCTTATTAAGGTTAAATTCCTCTCTTTTGGGCCTTGTGTGAGAGTTGGGAGCCATAGAAGTGGGTACGACATACTGAACCCAAAGACACCCGTCACACAAACCACCCCAATTGTGAAGGCCCATTTGCCTGATTTGAATGACTGTACTAGGTTAATTACACTAGTTTAACCTAATTAAAATTGATTAGCAACATAATTAATTTCATTTATTTTGAAATTAATTTAAGAAAAATATAGTTTAAAGAATTATTTTTTATTCTAAGCTAAACTATATGTATTTTCTTGTATTTAATTAAATATAGAATTATAACCATCTAGATTCTTTCTCGAACTTAATTTAAATTTTTCATTAAATATTCCTATTTAAGTTGATATTTAGTTATCTTCAACTAACCAACTTAAATCTGAATATCTTTTGAATTCAAAATTTCAAAATTAAGTTGAGGAATTTTAGGCATTGGTTATTAAGATTCTTTAGATATTTTTTAAGTTAATATCTTTTCGAATATTAATTTAAAATGGAATATTTTCAAATTAAGTGGTTACAACTTAATTTTTGATATTTAATTAAATTTAAATTTGAAAAATATTTAAGTTCTAGATTTTTTTCTAATACAACTTAAATTAGATATTTTTTCAAATTTTGTGGAAAAGATACTTAGTCAAATAAGATATTTTCTAGATAGTTATTTCTAGACTACTTATTATTTCTAATATTAAATAGGAAAATATTATACATTGTGAAATTAATTATTTAAATAATTAATTTTGGTACAATTTATTTTAAGTATATTTTTCCTAGTATTAAACTAGAAATTAATAATTAAGCCTTCTCTACACTTAATTATTTATTTCTTGAATTTAATACATTTAATTAATTTGAAAATTAAATATCTAAGTTGATTTTTATCATCATACTTAAATATTTATTTTTCATGACATTTAATTAAATAGAAAATTATTTTTAGTTGAAATTTAATTTTTCAACTAAATTTAAATAATTTTCAAAATATATTTTTTCTTTATTTTATTAATCAATTTTCGAAATTGCATTTCTTAAATGCTAGAATTTCGAATTTTATCTTGAAAAATAGATTAAGTTGTAAATTAATTATTTTAATTAATTCTTGGATCAACTTAAATCAATGATTTTTTCATTTATTGATTAATTTAAAATAAATTGAATTAAAGTATATTATTAGAAATTGAATTAATTAGTCAAAGGAAAATCTAGATAGGTGATATTTTTGCTTGAAGTATTTTTCTAGTGTATTTAATTAAATAGAAAATTAATATTTAAGTTGATTTTCATCATCATACTTAAATATTTAAAATTTTTCTTATATATTTAATTAAATAGGAAAATTATATTTTTTGTTGTAAATTAATTTTGGGCCAACATTAAATTAGAATAATTTTTCCAGGATTTATTTTTTATTTTTATATGCATTTTTCGAAAATTGTATTCTTATATACTTTAATTTTTCGAAATGCAATATATATTTATAGAAAATTAAATTTGAGTTGTAAATTAATTTAAATTAATTTTGTAACAACTTAAATATTTTTTCTAAATATTTATTTGAAATTATTACTAAGATGGAAATAATTCATGTTATTTTCATATCCATCTAAGTAAAATTTATAAATATTAAATTAAAATTTATATTTAGAATTTTTCATTCTAAATTGGAAATTTTTAATTAAATAAATATATATTTAAAATAAATAGAATAAATAAAGAGAATCAAAGAAAATACAACTCACTTTAAATAATGAGCTTGATTATTATTAAGATATTCGATCTCCATTGTGGGTTTTACACCGCGTTTGTTTTAGTGAGTAATCCTCCCTAATGGAGGAACGTTCATTAGCAATTTCGCACCGTTTAACCTCGCATGATAAGTAGTTTGTAAGTGTTTTGTATGGTATGGATCACCCTAATGGTGGCGACCATACTTGACTTGCAAATTATGAAACAATGGTGGAAGCTCATAAGATAGAATTGCCTTGACTCTCGCCTAAACGGGACAACGCTGAATTCCAATCTTGATCGAATAAAAGGTTGCTAGAATGGTTATCATTTTAGATGAGCTGACAACTCTATTCAATGGATGATGCTTTGACTCTCGTCTAAACGTGACACTGTATCAGTTTGTTGAAAAACCTTGGAAATTATTTAGGATTGTATGTTTTAGTATTTTCACTTGTCATTCCTACTTGCTATATGCTTATAATTTTTGAATTGTGTATGAATTTATATTGAACTATGTTATTTTCTGTTATTAAGTTGTAGTTTAATTTCGAATCTTCATTGTTGGTCTAACATGTTTGTTTTTCTAATGAGATAAATCCCTAATGGATTTTCACCATTAGACATACATAATAGTGTAAGATCTCGAAAGATAAATATGGTATATGCAACATCTAGCTGTTCATCAATTGATGACACCTTAGACTAGTATTTTTACAATATGAAACAAGAAGATTACATAAATAAGATTACTTTGTCTTTCGCTAATCGAAGCTACGTTGGATTCTTATTTATAAACGAAATTATCCTAATTCCTCTTAGCTTATTCATTTCGAATTAGCTCCATAATATATCATTGGATGAATGGTCTATAAATCATTTCATGTCATTATATTTTCTCTTAAGAAATTAAATGACGCTTATGATTATAATCCCGAAATTCTATTCCCAATTGATATAAATCCTCAATCTTAGAAATCTCCTACTTGTATGGGCAAATCAGACTTAGAGTTATATTAGTAGTGCTGGTCCAAGAAAGAATTACTCATTATATTTGGTTGAATTTAAGTCTTTGACTTTAATTTTAGATTCCAAACAGAAATTTTCTTATATTTCTAATTCCAGAATACAATACAGTTACACTTTCTCAAGTGTTTAATATCCATCTTCTATTATTGGATTAAAACTGTATGGAATATGAGTTAGGTATTCTGTGACCAGGATCCACTTGCAGTATTCTAAGAACTCTTTGATGTAACTAAACCTATGTCATCATAGACACTACCACATTTTTCTTAATCTATGGCATTTGTATCTTGTTCATAGTGGATTTGACAAGATCAATCTCTGCAAAGAGTTAATATGCCTATATCCACTGAAAGTAGTTCATCTCATTCGCAGATGGATGTACATTCAGGGGTGGATATGAGTTTTTCGTTGTATTCTTAAAACGATAACTCTAGATTATACCTTTTAGCAACGAAATTTGAAATGTTTGAAAAATTTCATTAATTTCTAGCAATGGTTAAAACCATTAAGGTAAGTGGTTAAAGATCTTGCGAACTGATAGGGGTGGAGAAATAATTAGTAGATATGCAGTTCAAAGATCATTAAATTGATTTTTGAATTATATCCAAACTTACCTCCCCAGAAATTTCGAGTTGCATATTGATGATTAGTTACTAGTCGTTGCCTAATTCCTTCTATGGTAATACAATTTCAGAATGATGTAATGGTTGGCTACTTAATGTAAATCATTACTAGATTCATGGATGACCTAATCAAAATCTTAAGAAAGGCTAGAACTGTTAACCATGGTTTGTTAGCTATTCTAAGTGATTAGGGGTGGACCATCCCATAGTCAATAGATAAGAAAGTGTTTGTTCAAACAAATACTACTTTTCTAAGATAATGACTAAGTCTGAAAACAAGTAGCAAATAAAGGAGATATTTAATTCTTGATTCCAAAAGTGTTCTATCATCTTATATAATATATGATGATCCCACTGCCTCTGTTGTCTTGTCACAACCAAAGAGGTTAATACCATTTAGTTTTATTCGACATAATTCACGGTACCTCGTCGTAGTGGGAGAGTTTCTAGGAACTCACCTTCTTATGACTTGGGAGATACTAGTGATTAAAATCCATTGTGAGTTTAAACAAGTAATGGATTGTCAAGATAAGAAACTAAGAAGAAAGCCAATAGAACTATGGTTTAATCCATTCACATGGAATAACCAAAAGTTTTCTATTACAAGGACATAAAATGAAATTTTCGTTTATAAGTCCATTCAATGGACTTAACAAAACTTCCTGTTCCTAGTATTATAGGTTTGAGTTTATCTAAACCTATGGCTTGTGGTATACCTGGTAATTACTTACTCTAATGCAAGCAACTTACTTTAGTAAGATGCTGAAGCATTTTCTTTCTAATGGCAATCTATAGAAGCTTCACAACTTCTTAGACATAGATTTTATTTATCTAAGGAAAAGTCTCAACTATTCCAGAAAAGATAAAACCATGAAAGAATTTCTTATATCAACAGTGAGAGGTCTTAGATATGCTTTTGTATGCCTTAGACCAGACACCTGCTGTTGAGTGGGAGTAATGAGTATGTATCAGATTAATCCAGGAAAAGAACATTGGAAGACAATCAAGTAAATCCTAAGATTAAGAAGAGGAACTATATGTTAGTCTATAAGGGTGTGTTTAAAACTCTTAGACTACACCATATCAGATTTCGAAATTTGCCTTTGTGCTAGAAAATCTTTCTGATAAGATGGTGGTTACTCTGGGGGTGGAATAGTGATTTTGGAGAAGTGTAAAAACCTATCTGAAGTCTCTAGGTCTACCAGAGAGAGACTGAATGTTAAAGCTTCAGGAAAGGTACTTATTCAGTCTAAGGAAAGTTCTATACATCTTTGGCACCATTCCAAATTGCCTTAAACTACTAGTGTTAATTTCCTCATTAACCAAATGTAGTTGCCAAAGATATAGAATCCAGTATCCCAAGAGAGTAGACATATAGAGAGGAATTTCACATTATCAATGATTTTGTGATTAAGGAAGAGTAATGGTGGAGAAAAGGTTGTGGTTAATTCAACCTTTCAGATCCTATTACGAGGAGTTTACTACTACTACACTTGATTTGTATATCAATGTGTTGAGATTATTTGAAACGCACTTTTTGTTTTATATTAGTGCAAGTAGGAGTTTGTTAGGTTTTATGCCCTAAATAAAACTCATTTCAATATAATCAGATTTACTTATTAATATAGATCAGAAATAACATTTAATGTTGCATGGTTCACATGATTTATTTCATGATTATATGTACATAATGTATAAATTCATCTGAAACCCTTTTCACATACTTGATCCTGTTTATTGTGCCGTCAACACATTGGAAAGTAAACATGACTATGTGAATAAAGTTTCCTAGATTTATCAGACATAGGGTTTTACTGATATGATAATCTACAACAGAGTTTACTTGCATTTGGAGAAGTGCTATGTTCTTTCCAGAGCATTGGTTACAGTAAAGCTCAGGTTGGATGCATGGAGTATGCATCGGAAGGGACCGATATTGAACTTTGACTTAGATTTAATTAAACTTACCGTAAAATCTATTCAAGTCAATATCGCCTAGTTGATCCTAGATCAAATGATCTTAATCCTGTTATGATTAGGCTCAATCTTGAAAGGCTATTCGTGTTCCTTGAATTGTTAGATAAGCCTACCTTTTGGTCAGGGTGATACGTACTTTTTGGAAACACGGTAGTGCAATTGAGTGGGAGCGCTATCATAAACATGGAATCTATAGCTTCTATCTGGCGAATAGTAAGCAAAGGATGATCTCCTTCGAGCTTGACCAAACGAACATAAATGGTGGAGTACTCATTTCACATTAGCTGAAATATCATTTATACGGGGTCAAGTGTTTTAAGGAATAAATACATTGTAGGGTGTAACGGTAATTTAATCCCTTTACAGTGTAGATCATTCATATAGAGGATCATTGATCACATTAGGATTATAACAATGGATAACTAATGATGTGTCTATATGGTGGAACATATAGAGCATTCTATATAACTGAGAGTGCAATTCTAAGTTCTATGCGTGGATTCAACGAAGAATTAATAAGTTAGTGAATTTTAGTGCTAAATTCTTGATCTACTTATTGGAAGCTCGGTTATATAGACCCATGGTCCCCCCACTAGTTGAGATAATATTGCTTGTAAGACTCATGTAATTGGTTTTGATTAATCAATTATAATTCACGAATTAGACTATGTCTATTTGTGAAATTTTCACTAAGTAAGGGCGAAATTGTAAAGAAAGAGTTTATAGGGGCATATTTGTTAATTATGATACTTTGTATGGTTCAATTAATAAATATGATAAATGACAATATTATTTAATAATTATTTATAGTTATTAAATAGTTAGAATTGGCATTTAAATGATTGAATTAGGAAATTGGCATTTTTGAGAAAATCAGATACAAAAGGTGTTAAAATTGCAATATTGCAAAGCCCAAGGCCCAATCCACTAAGTGTATGGCCGGCCACCAATGTAGCTATTTTAAATTGATTTTTTCATTATTTTAATGCCATATAATTCAAATCTAACCCTAGTGGAATGCTATAAATAGATAGTGAAGGCTTCAGGAAAATTACACTTTTCTTCTGACTTTTTCTATTCAGAAAAACTGAGCCTTCTCTCTCCCTATCTTTAGCTGACCACTCTCTCTCTTCTTCCTTGATAATTTCGAAATCCTTAGTGTATTAGTAGTGCCCACACACATCAAGTGATACCTCAATCATAGTGAGGAAGATCGTGAAGAAAGATCATCAGCAAAGGAGTTTCAGCATCAAAGATTCAGAGAAAGAGATCCAGGTTCAGATATTGATAATGCTCTGCTACAGAAAGGAATCAAGGGCTAGATATCTGAACGGAAGGAGTCATTTAATTCCGCTGCAACCAATGTAAGGTTTCTTAAACTTTATATGTGTTTAATTTATCGTTTTAGAAAGTTCTTATTTAGGATGTTAATAAACATACTTGTGAGTAGATCTAAGATCCTGGTAAAATAATTTCCAACATGATCACCCTAATGATGGCGACTGTATAAGACTTGCAAGAATATGAAACAATGGTGGAAGCTCATAAGATAGATTAGCCTTGACTCTCGCCTAAACGGGACAACGCGGATTCCAATCTTGATCGAATAGAAGGTTGCTAGAATATTTATCATTTTAGATGAGCTGACAACTCTTTTCAATGGATGGTATCACTGACTCTCGCCTAAACGGGACACTGATATCAGTTTGTTGAAGACCTTGGAAATTATTTAGGAATGTATGTTTTAGTATTTTCACTTATCATTCCTACTTGCTACGTGATTAATAATTTTTGAATTGTGTATGAATTTATATTGAACCATGTTATTTTCTGTTATTAAATCGTAGTTTAATTTCGAATCTTAATTTTTGGTCTAACTTGGTTTGTTTTTCTAAAGAGATAAATCCCTAATAGATTTTCACCATTAGACTAACATAATAGTGTTAGATCTCGAAAGATAAATATTGTATATGCAACATCTAGCTGTTCATCAATTGATGACACCTTAGACTAGTATTTTACAATATGAAACAAGAAGATTGTATAAATAAGATTACTTGACTCTCGCTAATCGGAGCATCGTTGGATTCTTATTTAAAACGAAATTATCCTAATTTCTCTTAGCTTATTCATTACGAATTAGATCAATGACATATTATTAGATGAATGGTCTATAAATCATATAAAGTCATTCTATATTTTCTCTTAAGAAATTAAATGACGCATATGATTATATTCCCGAAATTCTATCCCAAAATGATATAAATCCTCAATCTTAGAAATCTCCTATTTGTATGGGCAAATCAATCATAGAGTTAAATTAGTAGTGGTGGTCCAAGAAAGAATTACTCATCATACAGTTACACTTTCACAAGTGTTTAATAACCATTTTCTTTCAATGGATTCAAACTGTATGAGTTTAGTATTCTGTGACCAGAATCCACTTGCACTATTCTAAGAACTCTTTGATTTAACTAAACCTAAGTCATCAAAAGACCACAACCATTTTTTAATATATGGCATTTGTATCTTGTTCATAGTGGTTTTGATAAGATCAATCTCTGCAAAGAGTTAATATGCCTGTATCCACTGAAATTAAGTTCATCTCATTTGCAGATGGATGTACATTCAGGGGTGGATATGAGTTTTTGTTGTATTCGTAAAACGATCACTCTAGATTTTACCTTATGCAAAAGAATTTGAAATGTTTGAAAAGTTTCATGAATTTCTAGCAATGGTGGAAAACAATTAAGGTAAGTGGTTAAAGATCTTGCGAACTGATAGGGGTGGAGAAAAAGTGAGTAGATATGCTGTTCAAAGATCATTAATTTGATTTTTGAATTATATCCAAACTTACCTCCCCAGAAATTCAATTTGCATTAGTTACTAGTCGTTGCCTAAATCCTTCAATGGTAATATAATTTCAGAATGATGCAATGGTTGTATACTTAATGTAAATCATTACTAGATTCATGGATGACCTAATCAAAATCTTAAGAAAAGCTAGAACTGCTAACCCTGGTTTGCATGTTTGTTAGCTATTCTAAGTGATTAGGGGTGGATCATCCCATAGTCATTAGATAAGAAAGTATTTGTTTAAACAAATACTACTTTTCTAAGAAAATTACAAAGTCTGAAAAGAAAGTAGTAAATAAAGGAGATAATTTTTCTTGATTCCATAAGTGTTCTATCATCTTATTCGTTACAAGATGATCCCACTATCTCTGTTGTCTTAACACAATACCATTTAGTTTTCTTAGACATAATTCACGGTACCTTGTCGTAGTGGGAGAGTTTCAAGGAACTTTACCTTTTTATGACTTGGAAGACCCTAGTGATCAAAATTCATTGTGAGTTTAAACAAGTAATGGATTGTCAAGATAAGAAACTAAGAAGAAAGCCAAGAGAACTATGGTTTAATCCATCCACATGGAGTAACCTAAAGTTTTCTATTACAAGGACATGAAAGGAAATTTTTGTTAGTAAGTCTATTCAATGGACTTAACAAAACTTCCTGTTCCTATTATTATAGGTTTGAGTTTATCTAAACCTAAGGCTTGTGGTATAACTAGTAATTACTTACTCTAATGCAAGCAACTTACTTTAGTAAGATGCTGAAGCATTTTCTTTCCAATGGCAATCTATAGAAGCTTCACAACTTCTAAGCATAGATTTTATTTATCTAAGGAAAAGTTTCAACTATTCCAGAAAAAGGTAAAGCCATGAAAGAATTTCTTAAATCGACAGTGAGAGGTCTCAGATATGCTTTTGTATGCCTTAGACCAGACACCTGTTGTTGAGTGGGAGGAATGAGTAGGTATCAGATTAATCCAGGAGAGGAACATTGGAAGACAATCAAGTAAATCTTAAGATTAAGAAGAGGAACTATATGTTAGTCAATAAGGGTGGTTTTAAAACTCTTAGACAACACCACATCAGATTTCGAGACTTGCCTTTGTGCTAGAAAGTCTGCTGATAAGATGGTGATTACTTTGGGGGTGGAGTAGTGATTTTGGAGAAGTGTAAAAACCTATCTAAAATCTCTTACTCTACCAGAGAGAGATTGAATGTTAAAAGTTGCAGGAAAGATACTTATTCAGTCTAAGGAAAGTTCTAGAAAATTGTGGCACCGTTCCAACCTGTCTTAACTACTAGTGTTATTTCCTGAATAACCAAAAGTAGTTGCCAAAAGTATAGAATCCAGTATCCCAAAAGAGTAGACATATAGCGAGGAATTTCACAATATCAAGGATTTTGTGATTAAGGGAAAGTAATGGTGGAGAAAAGGTTGTTGTTAATTCAACCTATCAGATCCTATTACGAGGAGTTTACTACTACTACACTTGATTTGTATATCAAGGTGTTAATGATTATTTGAAATGCATATTTTGTTTTATATTAGTACAAGTGAGAGTTTGTTGGGTTTTGTGCCCTAAATAAAACTCCTTTCAATATAATCAGATTTACTTATTAATAAAGATCAGAAATAACATTTTATGTTGCATGGTTCACATGATTTATTTCATGATTATATATATATAATGAATGACTTTTTTTTAAGTCCAGAACATATGAATTTGTTAAAGATTATAGTGTTGTCAGCACAGTGGAATATAATCTTAATTATATGTTCAAAAGTTTATTCCCTAATTTTTTAGAACACTGGATTTAGACTGACATGGTATAATCAGCGATAGGTATTCTTACACCTTGGAAAAGTGTTATGTCCTTTCCAGGACATTGGCAAAGTTTACCAGTATCGGATGTATGGAGTATACATCGGAAGGGACTGATATTGAACTTTGATTCGATATATTAAAACTTACCGTAATATCTATTCAATTCAATATCACCTGTTGATCCTAGATCAAATGACCTTAATCCTGATATGGTTAGGTTCGATCTCAAGAGTACTATACATGTTCTTTGATTTGTTAGTTAAGCCTACTTTTGGGTCAGGGTGATACGTACATTTTGGGAACATGATAGTATAATTGAGTGGGAGCGCTACCATAAATATGGAATCTATAACTTCTATAGGAACTTAGAAGTGAAACGATGATATCCTTCGAGCTTGGCTAAACAGAGATAAATGGTGGAGATCTCATTTCACTTTGCTGAAATATCATTTATACGGAGCTAAGTGTTTTAAGGATAAAATACATTGAAGGTGTAACGGTAACTTAGTGCCTTTTCAATGTAGATCATCTATTAGAGGGTCATTGATCACATTAGGATTATAACAATGGATAACTAATGATGTGTCTATATCATCGAACATATAGAGCGTTCTATATGACTGAGAGTGCAATTCCAAGTTCTAAGTGTGGATTCAATAAGGAATTAATAAGTTAGGGAATTTACTTGGTAAATTCGGTTCAACTTATTGGAAGCTCGGTTATATAGACCCATGGTTCCCATACTAGTTGATAGATTTTAATTGATTTTAATTAATCAATTAAAATTCTAAAGTTAGACTATGTCTATTTTATGAATTTTCACTAAGCAAGGGCGAAATTGTAAAGAAAAGAGATTCTATGTTTATTTATTGATTAGGAGACTTTATATGTCTAAATTAATAAATATATTAAATGGAAATATTATTTAATAATTATTTTTAAGTTATTAAATAATTAGAATTGGTATTTAAAAAGGTTAAACTGGAAAATTGGCAATTTTGAGAAAATGGGAATGAGAAATAACAAAATGGGAAAGTTGCAAAGTGAGGCCGAATTCCCTTTGTATGGCCGGCCACATGCACAAGAAATACCATTTGTAGTTAACATTATTTTCATGCCATTCAATTCTAACCTAAACCTAGAGGGTATTCTATAAATAGAAAGTGTTGGCTTCAGGAAACAAACAACTTTGAACATTGGTTTCTCTCAGAAAAGCTACACACCTCTCTCTCTCTTTTCTTCTCTCTAAATTTCAAAATTCCTTGAGTGATGAGTAGTGCCCACACCCATCAAGTGGTACCTTAATCATAGTATGTAAGACTATGGAAAATCAGTATCAAAGAAGGAGAAAAGAAGATCCAGATTCAGATCTTGATTATGCTCTGCTACAGAAAGGAATCAAGGGCTAGAGATCTGAATGGAAGGAGTCCTTATATTCCGCTGCACCCAATGTAAGGTTTTCTTAAACTTTATATGTGTTTAATTTCATTGTTTTAGAATTCATATTAGGATGTTAATCAAACATACTTGGTAGTAAATCTAGTGTTGGGTTTTATGCCCTAAATAAAACTCTATTTCAATGTAATCCATTTGATTCAACATCAATAAGGAAACAGAAGTATTTTTCATTCATTTGTGTATGTTTTGGTTCATCTTGTCAATTGCTTGTCTATTTGATTTATAAATTCATCTGAAACCCTTTTCACATACTTGATCATGTTTATTATGTTGTCAACACATTGGAAAGTAAACATGACTATGTGAATAAAGATTCCTAGATTTATCAGACACAGGGTTTTACTGATATGATAATCTACAATAGAGTTTACTTGCATTTGGTATAATGCTATGTTCTTTCTAGAGCATTGGTTAAAGTAAAGCTCAGGTTGTGTGCATGGAGTATGCATCGGAAGGGACCGATATTGAACTTTGACATAGACTTATTAAACTTACCGTAATATCTATTCAAGTCAATATTGCCTAGTTGATCCTAGATCAAATGATCTCAATCCTGATACGATTAGGTTCAATCTCAAGAGTGTTATTCGTGTTCTTTGATTTGTTAGTTAAGCCTACTTTTGGGTCACGGTGATACGTACATTTTGGGAACACGGTAGTGCAATTGAGTGGGAGCGCTAACATAAATATGGAATCTATAGCTTCTATCTGGCGAATAGAAAGTAAAGGATGATTTCCTTCGAGCTTGACCAAACAAAAATAAATGGTGGAGTACTCATTTCACATAGCTGAAATACCATTTATACGAGGTTAAGTGTTTTAAGGATAAAATACATTGTTGGGTGTTACGGTAATCTAATCCCTTTACGGTGTAGATCATTCATATAGAGGATCACCGATCAAATTAGGATTATAACAATGGATAACTAATGACGTGTCTATATGGTGGAACATATAGAGCATTCTATATACTGAGAGTGGAATTCTAAGTTCTAGGCGTGGATTCAACGAAGAATTAATAAGTCAGTGAATTTAGGTTATAAATTCTTGATCTGCTTATTGGAAGCTCGGATATATAGACCCATGGTTCCCCCACTAGTTGAGACAATATTACTTGTAAGACTCATTTAATTGGTTTTGATTGATCAATTATAATTCTCAAATTAGACTATGTCTATTTGTGAATTTTTCACTAAGTAAGGGCAAAATTGTAAAGAAAGAGTTTTTAGGGCGTATTTGTTAATTAAGATACTTTGTATGGTTCAATTAATAAATATGATAAATGACAATATTATTTAATAATTATTTATAGTTATTAAATAGTTAGAATTGGCATTTAAATGGTTGAATTTGAAAATTGGCGCTTTTGAGAAAATGAGATGCAGAAATGATAAAACAGCAAAATTGCAAAAAGTGAGGCCCAAATCCATATAACCTTGGCTGACCACTTTAATAGGGTTTATCATCTGATATTTTCATTATTTCAATGCCAAATAATTCAAACCTAACCCTATGTGGTATGCTATAAATAGATAGTGAAGGCTTCAGGAAATAAACAACTTCACATCTTGTTCCCTTCAGAGAAAAACCTGAGCCTTCTCTCTCTAAACCTAGCCGCCACCTTCACTCTCTTCTTCTCTCTTGTAAATTTCGAATCTCTTAGTGATAGAGTAGTGCCCACACACAGCAAGTGATACCTCAATCATAGTGAGGAAGATCGTGAAGAAAGACATTCAACAAGAAGGAGATTCAACACTAAAGAAAGGAGATAAAGAGATTCAGGTTCAGATCTTGATAATACTCTGCGACAGATAGGATACAAGGGTTAGAGATCTGAACAGACGGAGACATATTATTCCGCTGCACCCAATGTAAGGTTTCTCATACTTTATATGTGTTTAATTTATAATCGTTAGAAGTTCATATTTAGGGTGTTAATCAACATACTTGTGAGTAGATCTAAGATCCTGGTAAAATAATTTCCAACAACTGGTATCAGAGCCATGGTAATTGATTTGCTTGCAAGAAATTTGGACTTAAAACGATTTGTTTGTGTTTTGGATGGTATCATGTTATTTTGTGTGTTGTATGATGATTGATTGATGTTTCTGAATTTTCGTGAAAAATAATTGAAAATCTGTTTCTAGAATTATTTTTATTGGATAGTTTGAAAAAATTTAAGCAATTTACTTTTTTACAGAACTCAATTTCGATCTAATTTGAATTAGTTATGATTTTTTGAAGTTTCGAAAAATATCGCGATGGTGTCACTGCCACACCCGCATGCATGAGGGGCTTCCCTCAGACAACACGTGCACGGACACAAATTCGTGTCTGAAACTGAGGGCTGTGCGCGTGGAGAGGCTGCATGCAGCCTCTTGCGCTGGCATTCCTCGGTCAGTCCAGCCCGTGCACGCCCATGTAGCTCACAATTTTTTCGTTTTTCTTCGTTTTTTCATGCCATTTCATGGAATTAACTTCCATTTTTTGTGTAGTTTTGTATTTTGATTTTTACTTTTCAATTTTCAAATCTAATATCAGAAATAGATTAATTTGAATTTTTTAAATTTAATTTTAGATATTAGTGTAATTTGAATTTGAAAACAAGTAAAAATCTATCTATTTGCTTGATTTTATATCTTATTTTTAAATTTGATTATTTTATCTTATTTTTAAATTTAAAGGTCAGATATTAAATATTTTTTAAATTAATTTTTTTTTAATTATTTGACCATATTTAAATTTAAAATAAGATTACTATAATCATGTAATTTTAAATAGAAGTAAGATATTTTGCTAACTTTTAAATTTTGTTATTTTCTATTTAAATTATATTATAAAATCTGAAAAATATATATTTTTTTATTTTATATTTAATTTATAAAATAAATTTAAAAATTTAAAAGGTGATTAGCAATTATTTTTTAAATGATATTTAAGTTAGTTGAAACCTATTTTTTCAAAAATTGTAGGTTTAATTTTAATTTTTTTTTATTATTTTATTTTAATAAAAGCCGAAATTTTTTTTTATTTAAATATTTTCGAAAATTATTATTTAAAATTAAATAATTCCTACATCCAACTATCCAATTCATCTTGTTGCAGGAGTATGTGTTTTAGCTTGTTTGTAAGTTTTATAAAACCTATTATTGCTTGATCTAAATTGCCACGGTTAACTTGTTGACATATACAATGATCTGATTTTAACCCATGGTTCAATTGTCAATAGGTCAAGTAAATAATTTGTAACAGGTAAATTTTACAATCTTCTTTCATCTGTGTATGACCTAGCAACATGATAGGATCCATCCAAATGTGTACCTGTGTGAGCCTACATGTTTAATTTTCTTATAGATGCATATAGGTTATTGTTGCTAAATAAAATATCATAGTTTTTGATAGATTTTATTTAGGCCCATTTAGTTTTTGACCTATTCAATTAATAACAGTTGTTCATTTTAAGGTTAAATTCCTCTCTTTTGGGCCTTGTGTGAGAGTTGGGGGCCATAGAAGTGGGTACGACATACTGAACTCAGCTCCCCCTCACATGAACTACCCCAATTGTGAAGGTCCATTTGCCTGATTTGGATAACTGTACTAGGTTAATTAAATTAGTTTAGCCTAATAAAATTGATTAGCAACATAATTAATTTCATTTATTTTGAAATTAATTTAAGAAAAACATACCTTAATGAATTATATTCTAAGCTAAACTATATGTATTTTCTTGTATTTAATTAAATATAGAATTATAACCAACTAGATTCTTTCTGAAGCTTAATTTAATTTTTTCATTAAATATTCGTATTTTTTAAGTTGAAAAAAAGTTATCTCTAACTAATCAACTTAAATCTGAATATCTTTTGAATTTCAAATTTCAAAATTAAGTTGAGGAATTTTAGGAATTGGTTATTAAGATTCTTTAGATATTTTTTAAGTTGATATTTTTTTCAAATATTAACTTAAAATGGAATATTTTCAAATTAAGTGGTTACAACTTAATTTTATATTTAATTAAATCTAATTTGAAAGATATTTAAGTTGATTTTTTAGATTCTTCTAAACAACTTAAACAAGATATTTTCAAATTTGTTCTATTATTTTCGAATTTATTTTTCGAATTTAAATAATAATTGAAATTTAATTAAAGTTGATTTTTTATTTAAACCAACTTTAATTTGTAATTTTTCATTATTATAATACAGAATAAATGATTAAAAAATACATATTTTAAAATAATGAGCTTTAATCAAGAGACATTCGATCTCCATTGTTGGTTTTACATAGCTTTTGTTTTTGTGAGTAATCCTCCCTAATGGAGGAATGTTTATTAGCAAGTTAGCACCGTTTAATCTCGAAAGATCAGTAGCTTTGTAAGTGTTTTATATGGTATGGATCACCCTAATGGTAGCGACTGTATTTGACTTACAAAATATGAAACAATGGTGGAAGCTCATAAGATAGAATTGCCTTGACTCTCGCCTAAACGGGACAACGCTGAACTCTAATCTTGATCGAATAAAAGGTTGCTAGAATGATTATCATTTTAGATGAATTGACAACTCTATTCAATGGATGATGCTTTGACTCTCGCCTAAACGGGACACTGTCTCAGTTTGTTGAAAACCTTGGAAAATAAACTATGTTAGATTTAGTATTTTTATAACATAGGTGATTATTTGTTATTTTCTGAATTGTGTATGAATTTATTTGAACCAAAACTTTACTTCTGTTGTATTGATGTATTGTAGTGCCAATATGAATAACCCTCACCCCGATCCACTCCTAGTTAATATCTTAGCAAAAGAACTCTATAGTGTGAAAATGCATCCTGGTAGTTGCATAAACTCGCACCTGTTTATGATGAATCTGAAGTTCCAAAAAGCAAATCTACTAGGAATTGATTTATCAAGAGAACAATGGGTACAATTCATTCTTAATAGTCTTCCTCCGGAGTATAATGGATTTGTTGTATCTTACATGATCAACAATTTTAACTCCTTCGACATGGACAAGCTCGAAGCAGAATTACGAGCCCATGAACGGAATCTGATTGCAATGGGACCTCCTGGGTTTGCAAATCTTAATCAGAGGAAAAAGATTAAGCATGAAGGCTCTAACAAAGCTGCTTCTTCAAGTACAATTATCAGACATAATCTTCTATGTTTGAATTTTAATGAAAAGGGACATCAAGAAGAACGATGTCCCCGACATCTAAACAATTCAAACAAAGGTAATGCTTTTGTCTTTGAATCATGTGTTTTAGAGAACGACAAATCCACTTGGATTGTTGATTCTGGGTGTACTAACCATGTATGTTCTTCATTGCAGCTGCTTGAAACTTGGAAAAATCTGCTTCCAGAAGAGTTAAAGCTTAATGTTGGGAATGGCGAGTTAGTGTCGGTCAAAGCTAGAGAAAAAGCCCGCATCAAGTTTCAACAAAGATTTTTAATTTTAGAAAATGTTTTATTTATTCCAAACTTTAGTAGAAACTTGATTAGTGTCTCATGTTTGCAAACACAATCTTATATATTGAATTTTTCGAGTTCTTATTGTTCAATTTCTCGTAATGAATTTCTAATATGTGTTGCTCCCATGGAACAAGAGCTTTATGTTTTAAGACCAAATACACAAATCTCCCTAAGTAGTGAACTTTTCAATGTAGCTAAACCTAGAAACCTTAAAAGAAAAGAGATTGATAATGATGATCAAACTTATCTATGGCATTTATGTTTAGGTCATATAGGCTTTGATAGACTCAAAAGGCTAACCAAAGACGGTCCATTGAAAAATGTCTTAGGTGTACTGCCAGTATGTGAGTCCTGCCTAGAAGGAAAAATGACCAAACGTTCTTTCTCTGCAAATGGAGAGCGTGCCAAACAATCCCTAGGGTTAGTACATTCAGATGTTTGCGGACCCCTGAATGTGAAAGCCCGAGGTGGTTATGAGTATTTTGTCACTTTCATTGACGATTACTCTAGATATAGTTTTCTTTACCTAATGCAAAAGAAATCTGAAACGTTTGAAAAGTTTTAGGAGTTTCATGCTTTGGCTCAAAACCAATTAGGTAAAACATTAAAGATCTTGCGAACTGATAGGGGTGGAGAATATATGGATATCCAGTTCAAAGATCATTTAATTGAACTTGGAATTGAATCCTAATACACTGCCCCAGGCACTTCACATCAAAATGGAGTTGCAGAAAGAAGAAATCGCACTCTTTTGGAAATGATCAGGTCTATGCTGAGTTATTCAACTCTGTCTACGTCCTTCTGGGGATATGCTATACAAATGGAAAATGACATTTTAAATGTTGTTCCATCTAAAGCAGTCTCTAAGACACCCGTCGAACTATGGAATGGTCGTACACCTAGTTTACGCCACTATAGAATTTGGGGGTGCCCCGCTTATGTCTTGAGAAAGAAAGAAGGCAAACTTGAATCACGAACTGAAGTTTGCATGTTTGTCGGAAATTCTAAAGAGACTAGGGGTGGACTGTTTTCTAGTCACAAGGATAACAAAGTGTTTGTTTCTACAAATGCTACTTTTCTTGAAGAAAACTATATTAAAGACAACAAATCGAAAAGTAAAGTTGTTTTAGAGGAAATGCTTTCAGATATAACTCCTTCCAATGTTCCGTCGTCTTCCACTCAAGAAGAGAATAACCCCACTCCCTCAGTCGAACCTACTGAGAAAACTACTACCAAAGTTCCTGTTCAGAAGATCACCGCTCCTCGTCATAGTGGGAGGGTTTCAACAAAACTAGCTCGTTATGGCTTGGATGGTGAAATCAATATGGTCGTTGGTGACGGTATTGATGACGACCCATTAACCTATAAACAGGCAATGGCTAGTCCGCAACGGAAACGATTGTCAGCCGGCCTGGATTCAAAAATGGATTCTATGAAAAAGAACAAAGCTTGGGAATATGTAGACGCACCTGATGACTATCATCCAATCAGATGTAAGTGGGTTTACAAGAAGAAAAGAGGCGCTGGAGGCGAAGTCGAAACTTTTAAAGCTAGACTTGTAGCCAAGGG
Organism: Cannabis sativa; assembly: GCF_029168945.1. NCBI lineage: Eukaryota > Viridiplantae > Streptophyta > Magnoliopsida > Rosales > Cannabaceae > Cannabis > Cannabis sativa. The sequence continues at coordinate 45,752,834 of NC_083602.1, read as the reverse complement.
TTATACCCAAAGAGAAGATGTGGACTATGAGGAAACTTTTAGTCCTATTGCCATGCTCAAATCCATCCGAATTCTTCTCTCCATAGCTGCTGCTTGCAATTATGAAATCTGGCAAATGGATGTCAAGACTGCCTTCCTTAATGGGGTACTTGAAGAAACCATCTTTATGGAGAAACTAGAAGGCTATGCTCTTCAAGGGCAAGAAAAGAAAGTTTGCAAATTAAATAAGTCTATCTATGGACTAAAGCAAGCCTCTCGCTCATGGAACAAAAGGTTTGATGAAATCATCAAGACCTACGGCTTTCTTCAGAATGAAGATGAACCTTGTGTTTACCAACTCAAGGAAGACCAAGTAGTAGTATTCCTGGTCCTTTATATTGACAACATTTTAATCATTAGAAACAATATCAAGAAAATGACTAACATCAAGAAATGGCTTAACACTCAATTCGATATGAAAGATTTGGGTGAGGCAGCCTATGTTCTTGGTATTCAGATTATCAGAAACCTGAAGAACAGATCTCTTGCTCTCTCTCAAACAACCTATATTGACAAAGTTTTAGAGAGATTCTCCATGAACAACACCAATGGGGAAAACATGCCTTCTAGATATGGTATTCGTCTATCTAAGGAATAGTCTCCTACTGATCCTCAAGAGATAGAGGACATGGCAAAAATTCCTTATGCCTCTGCAGTTGGAAGTCTAATGTATGCAATGCTATGCACTAGACCTGACATCTGCTATGAAGTTGGAATCGTGAGCAGGTATCAGTCTAATCCAGGAAGAGAACATTGGAATGCAGTTAAGTATATTCTAAAATACTTAAAGAGTACAAGGAATCTTGTGTTAGTCTACAAGGGTCGTGCTTTAAATCCCATAAGCTATACTGATTCAGATTTCCAGGCATGTCTTGAGGACAGGAAATCTACATCTGGGATGGTGTTTACTCTTTGGGGTGGAGCAGTGGTTTGGAGAAGTGCTAAACAAACCGCGATATCGGACTCGACGATGGAAGCAGAATACATAGCTGTAGCAGAAGCTGCTCAAGAGCTTGTCTGGCTAAGAAAGTTCTTCACCAGTATCGGTGTCATGCGTGGAATGGAAAAGCCTCTGCTCTTATTTTGTGATAATAAGGGAGCAATAGCCAATAGTAAGGTGTTGGGTTTTATGCCCTAAATAAAACTCAATTTCAATGTAATCCATTTTATTCAACATCAATAAAGAAACAGAAGTATTTTTCATTCATTTGTGTATGTTTTGGTTCATCTTGTCAATTGCTTGTCTATTTGATTTATAAATTCATCTGAAACCCTTTTCACATACTTGATCGTGTTTATTGTGTTGTCAACACATTGGAAAGTAAACATGACTATGTGAATAAAGATTCCTAGATTTATCAGACACAGGGTTTTACTGATATGATAATCTACAATAGAGTTTACTTGCATTTGGTATAATGCTATGTTCTTTCCAGAGCATTGGTTAAAGTAAAGCTCAGGTTGGCTGCATGGAGTATGCATCGGAAGGCACCGATATTGAACTTTGACATAGATTTATTAAACTTACCGTAATATCTATTCAAGTCAATATCGCCTAGTGGATCCTAGATCAAATGATCTCAATCCTGGTATGATTAGGTTTAATCTCAATAGTGTTATTCGTGTTCTTTAATTTGTTAGTTAAGCCTACTTTTGGGTCAGGGTGATACGTACATTTTGGGACCACGGTAGTGCAATTGAGTGGGAGCGCTAACATAAATATGGAATCTATAGCTTCTATCTGGCGAATAGAAAGTAAAGGAAAATTTCCTTCGAGCTTGTCCCAACGAAAATAAATGGTGGAGTACTCATTTCACATAGCTGAAATATCATTTATACGGGGTTAAGTGTTTTAAGGATAAAATACATTGTAGGGTGTCACGGTAATCTAATCCCTTTACAGTGTAGATCATTCATATAGAGGATCATTGATCAAATTAGGATTATAACAATGGATAACTAACGACGTGTCTATATGGTGGAACATATAGAGCGTTCTATATACTGAGAGTGCAATTCTAAGTTCTATGCGTGGATTCAACGAAGAATTAATAAGTCAGTGAATTTAGGTTGTAAATTCTTGATCTGCTTATTGGAAGCTCGGATATATAGACCCATGGTCCCCCCACTAGTTGAGATAATATTACTTGTAGGACTCATTTAATTGGTTTTGATTAATCAATTATAATTCTCAAATTAGACTATGTCTATTTGTGAATTTTTCACTAAGTAAGGGTGAAATTGTAAAGAAAGAGTTTTTACGGTATATTTGTTAATTATGACACTTTGTATGGTTCAATTAATAAATATGATAAATGACAATATTATTTAATAATTATTTATAGTTATTAAATAGTTAAAGTTGGCATTTAAATAGTTGAATTTGAAAATTGGCATTTTTGGGAAAATGAGATGCAGAAATGATAAAACTGCAAAATTGCAAAAAGTGAGGCCCAAATCCATATAGCCATGGCCGGCCACTTTTATAGGCATTATCATTTGATATTTTCAATATTTTAATGCCAAATAATTCAAACCTAACCCTATGTCCAATGCTATAAATAGATAGTGAAGGCTTCAGGAAATTTACACTTTCACATCTGGTTTCCTTCAGAGAAAAACTTGAGCCTTCTCTTTCTAAACCCTAGCCGCAACCTTCACCCTCTTCTTTTTCCTTGAATAATTTCGAACCTCTTAGTGATAGAGTAGTGCCCACACACAGCAAGTTATACCTCAATCATAGTGAGGAAGATCGTGAAGAAATACATTCAAAAAGAAGGAGATTCAGCACTAAAGAAAGGAGAGAAAGAGATCCAGGTTCAGATCTTGATAATACTTTGCGACAAAAAGGATACAAGGATTAGAGATCTGAACAGAAGGAGACATTTTATTCTGCTGCACTCAATGTAAGGTTTCTCATACTTTATATGTGTTTATTTTATAATCGTTTTAGAAGTTCATATTTAGGGTGTTAATCAACATACTTGTTAGTAGATCTAAGATCCTGGTAAAATAATTTCCAACAACTGGCCTCAGAGCCATGGTAATTGATTTGCTCGCAAGAAATTTGGACTTAAAACGATTTGTTTGTGTTTTGGATGGTATTATGTTGTTTTGTGTGTTGTATGATGATTGATTGATGTTTGTGAATTTTCGTGAAAAATAATTGAATATCTGTTTCTGGAATTATTTTTATTGGATAGTATCGAAAAAATTAACCAATTTACTTTTTTACAGAACTCAATTTTGATTTAATTTGAATTAGTTATGATTTTTTGAAGTTTCGAAAAATATCAGGGTGGTGCATCTACCCACGCGCGCGCATGAGGGGTTTCCCTCAGACAACACGCGCGCGGACACCATTTCTGTCTGAGAAATGCCCCTACGCGCACGGAATAGCCTGCATGCAGCCTCTTGCACCGGCGATTCTCGGTCAAGTCCCCTGATGAGCGCGCGCGGACAGTATGCAATGCATACTGTCCGTACAGCTCGCAATTTTTTCGTTTTTCTTCGATTTTTGATGCTATTTCATGGAATTAACTTCCGATTTTTTGTGTAGTTTTGTATTTTAATTTTTAATTTTCAATTTTCAAATCTAATATCATAAATAAATTAATTTGAATTTTTCAAATTTAATTTTAGATATTAGTGTAATTTGAATTTGAAAACAAGTAAAAATCTATCTTTTTGCTTGATTTTATAACTTATTTTTAAATTTGATTATTTTATCTTATTTTTTAATTTTAACGGTCAGATATTAAATATTTTTAAATTAATTTTTTTAAAATAATTTGACCTTATTTAAATTTAAAATAATATTACTATAATCATGTAATTTAAAATAGAAGTAAGATATTTTGCTAACTTTTAAATTTTGTTTTTTTTTTTTAAATTAAATTATAAAATCTGAAATAATTTTTTTTTATTTTATATTTAATTTATAAAATAACTTTAAAAATTTTAAAAGGTGATTAGCAATTATTTTTGAAATGATATTTTGGTTAGTTGAAACCTATTTTTCAAAAAAATTGTAGTTTTAATTTTAATTTAATTTATTTTATTTTATAAAATCGATTTTTTTTTATTTAAATATTTTCGAAAATTATTATTTAAAATTAAATAAATCCTTCATCCAACTATCCAATTCATCTTGTTGCAGGAGTATGTGTTTTAGCTTGTTTGTAAGTTTTATAAAACCTATTATTGCTTGATCTAAATTGCCATGGTTGACTTGTTGACAAATCCAATGATGTGATTTTAACCCATGGTTCAATTGTCAATAGGTCAAGTAAATAATTTGTAACAAGTAAATTTTACAATCTTCTTTCATCTGTGTATGACCTAGCAACATAATAGGATCCATCCAAATGTGTGCCTGTGTAAGCATATATGTTTAATTTTGTTATAGATGCATCTAGGTTGTTGTTAAATAAAATATCATAGTTTTTGATAGATTTTATTTAGGCCCATTTAGTTTTTGGGCCTATTCAATTAATAACAGTTGTTCATTTTAAGGTTAAATTCCTCTCTTTTGGGCCTTCTGTGAGAGTTGGGAGCCATAGAAGTGGGTACGACATACTGAACCCAGCTCCCCCTCACATGAACTACCCCAATTGTGAAGGCCCATTTGCCTGATTTGGATAACTGTACTAGGTTAATTAAATTAGTTTAACCTAATAAAATTTATTAGCAACATAATTAATTTCATTAATGAATTATATTCTAAGCTAAACTATATGTATTTTCTTGTATTTAATTAAATATAGAATTATAACCAATTAGATTCTTTCTGAAACTTAATTTAAATTTTTCATCAAATATTCATATTTAAGTTGAAAATTAGTTATCTCTAACTAATCAACTTAAATCTGAATATCTTTTGAATTTAAAATTTCAAAATTAAGTTGAGGAATTTTAGGAATTGGTTATTAAGATTCTTTAGATATTTTTTAAGTTGATATTTTTTCAAATATTAACTTAAAATGGAACATTTTCAAATTAAGTGGTTAAAACTTAATTTTATATTCAATTAAATCTAATTTGAAAGGTACTTTTAAGTTGATTTTTTTAGACTCTTCTAAACAACTTAAATAAGATATTTTCAAATTTGTTCCATTGTATTCGAATTTATTTTTCGAATTTAAATAATAATTGAAATTTAATTAAAGTTGATTTTTTATTTAAACAAACATTAATTTGTAATTTTTCATTATTAAATATGGAACAGATGATTAAATAAAATACATATTTTTTTTTTAAATAATGAGCTTTAATCAAAAAGATATTCGATCTCCATTGTTGGTCTTACAATAGTTAAATTTTTTCAATATAACCTCGAGACGCTAGATTTCGTCCACCTTGTGGATGGTTATTCGTTGAAAACTTTTAACACCGTAAGATTTCATTTGATAAGTGTTTTGTGAGTTTTCGTCTCTATTAGACTCTCCCCTACGGTGACTACTTAGAGATAAACTCATAAAACATGGAACAATGGTGGAAGCTCATAAAGTGAGAATAACCTTGACTCTCGCCTACCGGGACAACGTTGGATTCTCATTTTGATTGAATAAAAGGTTGCTAAAATGGTTTTATTTTAGATGAGCTGACTACTCTATTCAAATAATGTTATCTTTGACTCTCGCCTACCGGGACACTATATTTCATTATGTTGGAAACCTTGGAAAATAAACTATGTTAGATTTAGTATTTTTATAACATATGTGATTATTCGTTATTTTCTGAACTTGTGTATGAATTTGAACCAAAACCTTACTTCTGTTTTATTGATATATTGTAGTACCAATAACCCTCATCTCATTCCACTCCTAGTTAATATCTTAGCAAATGAACTTGATGTTATAAACTCCTTGTCAGAGTAATACTTCACATATGTTCGTCATGAACATGAAATTCCAGAAAGCATGTATGTAAAGCCCGCTTAGTTAATTTGGAAATTAGCAGTTAATCTTGATTAATTATGAAATTATTTATAGCTATTTAAATAATTTATTACACTGTTATTTATGGAATTCAGAAATGCATTGCTATGTCATTCAGTAGTTTTCATATTTTGCATTTCCAGTGCCCGGTATTTTGGAACTCGGTGTTTGGCTCAGTAGAAATCACAACTTAGTATGTTAGTAGTTTGGGGTAGTTTATTAGACATTGGGAATGTCGGGAATGGCCGGGAATTTAGAATTTCCCAAAAATACCCCTTTAGTGATTTTTATGTGGTTTTAGTGTGGAGGGGCAAATTGGTCTTTTTGCCCCATTGTTGTTTTGTCTTTTAGTGAGTTTATTATTGAGAAATGAAATGTTAATTTTATTAAAGATTGGATGAAATAAAATGTTAATAGGTGGCTTTTTATTCATTTTTCATTTTACAAAAAATTACAACTTAGAAAATTCAAAAAATTCTCTCAACCTCTCTCTCTCCTTTCGGCCCTTCTTGAGCAGCAAGGAAGTGAGGTTTTCCTTGGTGATTCAAGCTCATTTTGAGTAGATTTTGTGATCTCTAGTTGCTAGTAAGTCTTCTTCATCCTTTCTTAATGTTCTTGAAGTTTTTAAGATGAAAATGGTAGGTTGCATGTTAGTTTTGTATGGCTGATTGTTGCGGTGTTTATTTGTTGTTTTCAGAAGCTTAATTAGGTTTAAAATGAATGGATTATCAAGGTCTTAATGCATGCTTGCTATCTTGTTTAAAGTTATGATTTTTCTAAGCTAAATATATGATTTTTGAAAGAAATTGTATAATTTGTTGCTGTGATGTTGCTTGATGTTTTTAGTTGTTTTTAGAGGTTTAGGTATGCTTGTTTAAGTAGATTCAAGCTAGTTTGAACGCATGTTAGGTGGTTTTGCTCAAGTTTGAGTTTAGAACTCAAAGCTTGAGCTCCAATGGCATTTTTCGTATCTGTGATTTCTGGGTTGTTTTAATGCTTTGGAAATGTTCTAGGGGAGGTATAGAACAGGTCTGGAAGGTTTCATGTGATTTGGGGTTGATTTGTGCAAGTTATGAAAATTTGGGTTTGCTGCCTGCGAGGAACCGGAATTCCGGTTGTGCATCCGGAATTCCGGATGAGGGTTCTGAATTTTCCAGAACCGGAATTCCGGTTGGGCAACCGGTCTACCGGTTGGGGAAAATTCAGGGACCCTAGTTTTCCTCGTTTTTATGTTTTAGGGGGTATTGCCATGCTTTTTATCGATAGGGAAACTTTTAGTTCCTAGTTTAAGTCCCCGGGAAGTGATTTAGCGTGTCACTTATAGTGTTGTGATTTTTATGGTTTAGGAGCCTGTAATCCGCCGCTCAGCTAAAGTTCCAGTCAGGTTGACCGGCACACCTGAATTCGGAATCCAGGTAAGATTAGTATAACAGTATGCATATGTAGATTACATGTTTAGCGTGCATGTTGGAAGCCTGTTAGATTACATTAATTATGTATGTTGGCTTCGAACCACCCAACCCTGTCACGTCGGTACAGGCTGGAGTATGACCAGCAGCCGGAGTATGACCGGTTCGACCGATCAGGCTGACACTTGGTTGGTGGTTCCGTACTATTGGCGTATCCCGTCGGTACAGGCTGGAGTATGACCAGCAGCCGGAGTATGACCGGTTCGACCGATCAGGAGGATACTTGTCAATAGTACCGTCCCTATGAACGTTCAAAACTCAGTACCATGTTGGACATGGCAGTAGTGGCTCAGTACCGTGTTGGACACGGCAGTAGCGGGACTCAGTATCGTGTTGGACACGGCAGTTAGGGTTATGATCAGGGGTATGGGCGTCTGATCATGACCGGGATTTATGTATGAGTATTATTATGCTTTTCTTACTGAGTCTGTCGACTCACAGTTCTATGTTTATGTGTAGGTAAAGGCAAGGCTAAAGCTGATGGGCCGTGAGCGAGCTTGTGAAGATTGTACATGTCGGGGCGGTTAGGCCTGGAGCGTACGATCATCGGGACAGCGAGGCTGATTTTGTAACAAGTCGCTAGGCGACATTATTCTGTATAAATAGTTAAATCTTTTTGTAAATGATTTTGTAATCGGGATCCCGAGTCTTTTGTAATATTATTTTATAAGTTTAATTAAAAAGCAAAAATTTTAATTAATCACGTTTTCCATAAACCTCGTTGATTAGCAACGAGCTGCACAGCATGTTTAAAAATCACGTAATACGCCTAAGTTAGTTAGGGTGTTACAAGGTAAGCTAGGAATTGTTCACTCTGAAGAGCAAATAGTTCATAACTCCATAAATCCTACTATTTCAAGCTTAGTTGAGAAGATAAGAGAAAGTGATTCGACTTCCTCAAGTTATACTTCACAACAAAATGAACCAGCAAGAACAACAATTCACAAACGAATAAGCAGTGATGCTTTAGTCTTTGAATCATGTGTTTTAGAGAATGATAAATCCATTTGGATTCTTGATTCTGGGTCTACAAACCATGTAAGTTGTTCATTGCAATTGCTTGAGAAATGGAATTATTTGAAATCCGAAGAGTTGAAACTTAAGGTTGGTAATGGCGAAATAGTTTCGGTTAGAGCTAAAGGAAAAGCCAAGCTCAAGTTTCAAAACAGAATTTTGGAATTAGACAATGTCTTATACATTCCAAATTTCAGTAGAAACTTGGTTTCTGTTTCATGCTTACAATTGCAACAATACAAATTAGATTTTTCGAGTTCTTGTTCTACCATTTCTCGAAATGACATTCATATTTGTGTTGCATCCATGGAACAGGGGCTTTATGTTCTTAGACCAGAAACACCATTTGCCCTACATAACGAACTTTTTAAAGTAGCTAAACCTAGAAACCACAAAAAGCAAAAGATTGATGATGATAATGAAACATATCTATGGCATTTACGTTTAGGTCACATAGGTTATGACAGACTAAATAGGCTAACCAAAGACGGTCCATTGAAAAATGTCATCTTAGGTGAATTACCTGTTTGCGAGTCTTGCCTAGAAGGAAAGATGACCAAACGTTCTTTCTCTGCAAAGGGAGAGCGTGCCAAACAACGCCTAGGGTTAGTGCATTCAGATGTTTGCGGACCTATGAATGTAAAAGCCCGAGGTGGTTATGAGTACTTTATCACTTTCATTGACGATTACCCTAGATATGGACATATTTACCTTATGCATAAGAAATCTGAAACATTTGAAAAGTTTCAGGAATTTCACGCATTGGCTCAAAACAAATTAGGTAAAACATTACAGATCTTGCGAACTGATAGGGGTGGAGAATATATGGATATCCAGTTCAAAGATCATTTAATTGAACTTGGAATTGAATCCCAATTAACCGCCCTTAGCACTCCACAGAAAAATGGAGTCGCAGAAAGACGGAATCGCACGCTTTTGGAAATGGTTAGGTCCATGCTTAGTTATTCAACTCTACCTACGTCCTTCTGGGGATATACAATTCAGATGGCAACCGACATTTTAAATGTTGTTCCATCTAAATCAATCCCTAAGACACCTTTAGAACTATGGAATGGTCGTACACCTAGTTTACGCCATTACAGAATCTGGGGGTGCCATGCTCATGTCTTAAGAAAGAAAGACGGCAAACTTGAATCACGAACTGAAGTTTGCATGTTTGTCGAAAATTCTAAAGAGACTAGGGGTGGACTATTTTATAGTCGCAAGGATGATAAAGTGTTTGTTTCCACAAACGCCACTTTCCTTGAAGATGACTATATTAAGAATTTCAAACCACGAAGTAAAGTAGTGTTGGAGGAAATGCTTTCAGATATAAGTCCTTCCAATGTTCCGTCCTTTTCCACTCGAGAAGAGGACAATCCCACTCCCTTAGTCGAACCAACTGAGAAAACTACTGCTAAAGTTCCTGTTCAGAAGATCACCCTCCTCGTCGTAGTGGGAGGGTTTCAACAAAACCAGCTCGTTATTGCTTGGATGGTGAAATCAATATGGTCGTTGGTGACAGTATGATGACGACCCATTAACCTATAAACAGGCAATGGCTAGTCCGCAACGGAAACGATGGTCAGCCGGCATGGATTCAGAAATGGATTCCATGAAAAAGAACAAAGTCTTGGAATATGTAGACGCATTTGATGACTATCATCCAATCGAATGTAAGTGGGTTTACAAGAAGAAAAGAGGTGCTGGGGGCGAAGTCGAAACTTTTAAAGCTAGACTTGTAGCCAAGGGTTATACCCAAAGAGAAGGTGTGGACTATGAGGAAACTTTTAGTCCTGTTGCCATGCTCAAATCCATCCGAATTCTTCTCTCCATAGTTGCTGCTTTCGATTATGAAATCTGGCAAATGGATGTCAAGAATGCCTTCCTTAATGGGGTACTTGAAGAAACCATCTATATGGAGCAACCAGAAGGCTATGTTCTTCTAGGGCAGGAAAAGAAAGTTTGCAAATTAAATAAGTCTATCTATGGACTAAAGCAAGCTTCTCGCTCATGGAACAAAAGGTTTGATGAAATCATCAAGACCTACGGCTTTCTTCAGAATGAAGACGAACCTTGTGTTTACCAACTCAAGGAAGACAAAGTAGTAGTATTCCTGGTCCTTTATGTTGACGACATTTTGATTATTGGAAACAATATCAAGAAAATGACTAACATCAAGGAATGGCTTAACACTCAATTTGACATGAAAGATTCGGGTGAGGCAGCCTATGTTCTTGGTATTCAGATTATCAGAAACCGGAAGAACAGATCTCTTGCTCTCTCTCAAACAACCTATATTGACAAAGTTTTAGAGAGATTCTCCATGAACAACACCAATGGTGGAGACTCATTTCACATAGCTGAAATATCATTTCACTTGGCCAAGCCCCACTCTTCGTGCGTGTGGACAGTATGTAATGCATACTGTCCGTACCACTTACAATTTTTTTTTTGTTTTTCTTCGATTTTTCATGCTATTTCCTGGAATTAACTTCTGATTTTTTGTTTAGTTTTGTATTTTAATTTTTACTTTTCATATTTCAAATCTAATTGTCAAAAATAAATTAATTGGATTTTTTATAATTAATTTAAGATATTAGTGTAATTTGAACTTGAAAATAGGTAAAAGTCTATCTTTTTGCTTAATTTTTAATCTTATTTTTAAATTTGATTGTTTTATCTTATTTTTTTAAATTTAAGGTCAGATATTAATATTTTTTAAATTATTGTATTTTTAAATTATTTGACCTTATTTAAATTTAAAATAAGATTACTATAATCATGATATTTTAAATAGAAATAAGAGATTTTGCTAACTTTTAAATTTTGTTATTTTTTTATTTTAAATTAAATTATAAAATCAGAAAAGGATATTTAATTATTATTTATTGAATATTTAATTTATAAAATAATAGGAAATTTAAAAGATAGATAACATTTTTTTGAAATGATATTTAGGTTAGTTGAAACCTAATTTTTCAAAATTGTAGGTTTTAATTTTAAACTTTTTATTTAAATTTTTTTAAAAAACCGAAATATTTTTTTTATTATTATTTTCGATTTTTTTTTTATTTTATTAATTAATTTAAAATTAAATAAATCCTACATTCAACTATCCAAATTCAACTTGTTGCAGGACTATGTGTTTTAGCTTGTGTGTAAGTTGTATAAAACCTATTATTGCTTGATCTAAATTGTCATGGTTAACTTGTTGAAAGATCCAATGATCTGATTTTAACCCATGGTTCAATTGTCAATAGGTCAAGTAAATAATTTGTATTAGATAAATTTTACATTCTTCTTTCATCTGTGTATGACCTAGTAACATGATAGGATCCATCCAAATCTTGTGCCTGTGTGAGCCTATATGTTTACATTATGTTATAGATGCATATAGGTTGTTTATTTTTTTTAATGAACTAGGTTCCTAAATAAAATGTCACACCATAATAGATTTTATTTAGGCCCATTTAGTTTTTGAGTCTATTCAATTAATAATAGTTGTTCATTTTAAGGTGAAATTCCTCTCTTTTGGGCCTTGTGTGAGAGTTAGGGGGCCAATAGTAGTGGGTACGACATACTGAACCCAGCTCCCCCTCACATGAATAACCCCAACTGTGAAGGCCCATTTGCCTGATTTGGATAACTTTACTAGGCTAATTAAATTAGTTTAACCTAATAAAATTGATTAGCAACATAATTAACCTTTAAAATATATGAAATTTATTTTTCATTTTAATATTTTAAAGTTAATTTTAAGAAAAACACTCTTAGTTTAATGAAATTATTTCTAGATGAACTATCTGTATTTTTCTTTTATTTAATTAAATAAAGAATTATAATTAACTAGATTATTTCTGAAGCTTAATTTTGTTATTTCATTAAATATTCCTATTTAAGTTGCGAATTAGTTATTTCTAACTAATTTTATTTATCAACTTAAATTTGAATATCTTTTGAATTTAAAATCAAGTTGAGGAATTCTAGGAATTGGTTATTGAAGATTCTTAAAATATATTTTAAGTTGATATTTTTTTAAATTCTTAAAATCAACTTACAATGGAATATCTTTTTAAAAAAATTAGGTGGTTACAACTTAATTTTGATAATTAATTAAATTTTATTTGAAAAATATTTAAGTTGGAAATTTTAAATTGTTTTTAACAACTTAATTTTTTTTTTTCAAATTTTAGAAAAACACCTAGTTAAATTGAAGTATATTCTAGATAGTTATTTCTAGTACTAGTTATTTTTTCTAATATTAAATTAGGAAAATATTTTATATTGAAAAATTAATTGTTTAATAATTAATTTTGGTACAGTTTAAGTTAAGTATATTTTCCTAGCATTAAACTAGAATTAATAATTAAGTCTCATCTATACTTAATTATTTATTTCTTGAATTTAATACATTTAATTAAATTGAAAATTTAAATATCTAAGTTGATTTTCATCATGATACTTAAATATTATTATTTTCATGTTATTTAATTAAAATAGAGAATTATTTTAAGTTGGAAATTTTCTTTAAAATTTCATAACAGCTTAAATTTGAATAATTTTCAATATATATATTTTTTTTATTTTTATTAATCAATTTTCGAAATTGCATTTAATTATGCAAGATATTTTTGATTTTTTCTTGAAAAATAGATTAAAGTTGTAAATTAATTATTTTAATTAATTTTGAACCAACTTAAATCAATTATTTTTTTCCATTTAATCATTAATGAACTAAAATATATTATAATTAGAAATTGAATTAATTAGTCAAAGAAAATCTAGATAGATATTATTTTGCTTGAAGTATTTTTTCTAGCAATGTTTAATTTATTTTAAAATATTTCGAAAATTGTATACTTATATACTTTAATTTTTTAAAAAGCAATATATATTTATAGAAAATTAAATTTGAGTTGAAAATTAATTTAAATTAATACAACTTAAATTAAATAATTTTTTTAATATTTATTGGAAAATTACTACTAAGATGGAAATAATTCATTTTATTTTCATATCCATCAAATATAATTTTGTAAATATTAAATTCAATAGAATTTTATTCTAAATTATAAATTTTAATTAAATAAATATATATTTAAAATAAATAGATTTAAATAATAATAAAATAAAATACATTTTAAATAATGAGCTTTATTATTATTAGGATATTCGATCTCCATTGTTGGTTTTATATAGCTATTGTTTTAGTGAGTAATCATCCCTAATGGAGGAACGTTCATTAGCAAGTTAGTGTCGTAGAATCTCGAAAGATAAGTACTCTTTGTAAGCGTTTTATTTTAGTATGGATCACCCTAATGGTGGCGACTTTAATAAGGCTTACAAAAGTATGAAACAATGGTGGAGGCTCAAAAGATAGAGTAGCCTTGATTCTCGCCTAAACGGGACAACGCTGGATTCACATCTTGATCGAATAAAAGGTTGCTAGAACGTTTATCATTTTAGATGAGCTGACAACTCTATTCAATGGATGGTAGCTTTGACTCTCGCCTAAATGGGACACTGATATCAGTTTGTTGAAAACCTTGGAAATTATTTAGGATTGTATGTTTTAGTATTTTCACTTGTCATTCCTCCTTGCTATGTGCTAATGATTTCTGAATGAGATTTTGTGTTAAACCTTAATTGATTTCTATTTATTGTTTTTTGTAGTATCCAATATGACCATGACCAATCCCATGTTATCACTGTTGACTGATAATAATCTGAATGGATCTAACTTCCCAAAATGGAAAGAGAACATTAACATTGCTCTCATAGGTGAAAGTGTCTTGTTTGTGTTAACTGAACCGTCTCCTGAACAGCCGGGTAACAATGCAACCAAAGTTATAAAAGAGAAGTACCAGCGTTGGCAGAATGCTAACAACAAAGCTCGATACTTCATGCTTTCCAGCATGGTTGACACCTTGAAAACAAGGTTTGCAAACACTGTCACAGCTGCAGAAATCATGACGAAGTTAACTGAACTATTCGAAATTGCATCAATTCAGTCTCGCTTTGATGCGACAAAGAAATTTATCAAATGCACGGATGGAACCCCACAAGAATGTGCGTGATCACCTTCTCTAGATGGCAAGTTATTTCCAAGAAGCCCAGGATCATGGAGCTAAAATGGATCAGAGAACTCAATTGAGTCTTATCTTGAATAGTCTGACTCCAGCTTTTTTGCCCTATACCTCAAATTATGTCATGAATAAGAAGGAACAAGACTTTCACACGTTAGTCAATGACCTTCAGACATATGAAAATTTGATTGGAGGACCCAAGAAGAAAGGGAGTAAACCTCATAATTTTAGAAATGGTAATGGGACGATTAAAGCTGAGGCAAACCTTGCCTTTACTTCCGAACCTAAGACAAAGAAGAAGTGGAAAAATAGCAAGAAGCCTATTCAAGCTGTGAAAATAGTTAAAAAGAAAAAGGCTTCTACTCCTGGTGATACATTAAAAGGAAAGTGTTTCTATTGCAATGAAAAAGGACACTGGAAACCCCAATGTCCTAAACTTCTTGCAAAGAAACACGGTATTTCTTTTCCTATAAACTGATGAGATTTAGTGAATTATTATCCATTTGGATTATTAATTCTAGACCTACTGACCATGTTTATTTTTTTTTCTTCTTATTACAGCCTAAGCTGCTTGAACTCGAATGCTATCTTTGCGAGTTGAATCGGAAAGTGGGACAAAGGAATGGAGTTCGTCCAAGATAAAGATGAAGCTCGTTTTTTTTTTTTTGAATTAATTGTTTCAGTTTCAGAACAGTTTGGATTTCAATTATTAGTTTGGGATTTTATTCCCTATTTTTTTATTCATATTGTTGCAAATAATTCCTTTAATTTTGGAAGATTTTATAATAAAGTTTTCTATTTTGGAGATAAATTGCAATTTATGAATTAAGCTTCATTTACTTTATCTAGTGTAACCAATACCAATTATATTTCCATGTTTGTATGTGTATGTGTTTTTATAATTGATACAAACTCTATAGTATCTTAAACTCTTCAAAGAGCAAATACTACATAAACACTAAGAATTTATTTTATATGTTTATGAATAATTGTTAATTCTAAAAAAATTATTAAGAATTTGTTTAATAAAAAGATCTTTTGATCTGATAGGGGTGGAGAAAAAATTAAGAATAATATGTATTTCAACGATCTTTTATATCTATTGAACTCTGGATTACATTCGTAACTTCACATAATCTCTATAACACTTAGAGAACCGTGATCTCTATATCCCTTAGGGAAGGATCATAATCTCTATATACTTAGGGGTGGATTATATACCACAGTACTCTTTGTGACACATAATTTTAAACATGGAAGTAATATAATGAATTGGAAATTATCAGAATAAATTCTTGATCTTGATTATATGTTCCAGTTTATATTTACTGTTGTAATAGAAATTGATACCAATAAAGTTCTTTGACAATGTATCACACTACCTTAATTGAGTGGGAGAATTTTAAAATTCATTACCCATCTTCATTTTGGTTGACACTTGTGATAGGAACTTAAAAACACTACTGAGAAAGTAAATCTAACCATTCGTGTGGATAGAAATAACTTATCAAAATTTTGAGAATAAGATATAAGAAAATAAATGGTGGAGTACTCATTTCACATAGCTGAAATATCATTTATACGGGGTTAACTGTTTTAAGGATAAAATACATTGTAGGGTGTTACGGTAATCTAATCCCTTTACAGGGTAGATCATTCATATAGAGGATCATTGATCAAATTAGGATTATAACAATGGATAACTAATGACGTGTCTATATGGTGGAACATATAGAGCGTTCTATATACTGAGAGTACAATTCTAAGTTCTACGCGTGGATTCAACGAAGAATTAATAAGTTAATGAATTTAGGTTGTAAATTCTTGATTTGCTTATTGGAAGCTCGGATGTATAGACCCACGGTCCCCCCACTAATTGAGACAATATTACTTGTAAGACTCATTTAATTGGTTTTGATTAATCAATTATAATTCTCAAATTAGACTATGTCTATTTGTGAATTTTTCACTAAGTAAGGGAGAAATTGTAAAGAAAGAGTTTTTAGGGCATATTTCTTAATTAAGATACTTTGTATGGTTCAATTAATAAATATGATAAATGACAATATTATTTAATAATTATTTATAGTTATTAAATAGTTAGAATTGGCATTTAAATGGTTGAATTTGAAAATTGGCGCTTTTGACAAAATGAGATGCAGAAATGATAAAACAGCAAAATTGCAAAAAGTGAGGCCCAAATCCATATAGCCTTGGCCGACCACTTTAATAGGGTTTATCATCTGATATTTTCATTATTTTAATGCCAAATAATTCAAACCTAACCCTATGTGGTATGCTATAAATAGATAGTGAAGGCTTCAGGAAATAAACAACTTCACATGTTGTTTCCTTCAGAGAAAAACCTGAGCCTTCTCTCTCTAAACCTAGCCGCCACCTTCACTCTCTTCTTCTCTCTTGTAAATTTCGAACCTTTTAGTGATAGAGTAGTGACCACACACAGCAAGTGATACCTCAATTATAGTGAGGAAGATCGTGAAGAAAGACATTCAACAAGAAGGAGATTCAACACTAAAGAAAAGAGAGAAAGAGATCCATGTTCAGATCTTGATAATACTCTGCGACAGAAAGGATACAAGGGTTAGAGATCTAAACGGAAGGAGACATATTATTCTGCTACACCCAATGTAAGGTTTCTCATACTTTATATGTGTTTAATTTATAATCGTTTTAGAATTTCATATTTAGGGTGTTAATCAACATACTTGTGAGTAGATGTAAGATCCTTGTAAAATAATTTCCAACATCTAGATCCTGGTAAACTAAATTCCAAGAGATCTTAGATAAAAACATCTTAATCCTGACATGCTTAGGTTCAATCTCATGAGTGCTATCAATGTTCTTTGATTTGTTAGTTAAGCCTACTTTTTGGTTAGGGTGATACGTACATTTTGGGAACATGATAGTATAATTGAGTGGGAGCACTAAACATAGATATGGAATCTATAGCTTCTATCAGGACATAGAAGTGAAACGATGATTTCCTTTGAGCTTGGCTTAATAGAGGTAAATGGAAGAGCTCTTATTTCAGTGATTATATTTTAGTTCACTGAAATATCATTTACAGGAAGCTAAGTGTTTTAAGGATAAATACATTGAGGGGTAAAACGTTAAATTTATCCCTACTCGGTGTAAATCATCTATAGAGGATCTTTGATTATTGAGATTAGAACGATGGTTAAATTTTTTTAGCGTATCTATATCGTGGAACATATAGAGCGTTCTATATGACTGAGAGTGCAATTTCAAGTTTTGCTTATTGGAAGCTCAGTTGTATAGGCCCATGACCGCCATACTAGTTGAGACCATATTGCTTGTAAGACTCAGATAATTGATTTTAATTAATCAATTATAATTCTAAAATTTGACTATGTCTAGTTTGTGAATTTTCACTAAGCAAGGGCTTAATTGTGAAGAAAAGAGATTCTAGGTCTTATTTATTAATTGAAAGACCTTATTATGTCTAATTAATAAATATATTAAATTGAAATTTTATTTGATAATTTACTTTTTAATTATTAAATAATTAGTTTTGGCATTTAAATGGTTAGAATTGGAAAAATAGTATTTTTGAGAAAATAAGGAAAGATTGTTGTAAAATGGCAAAATTCCAAAGTGGGGGCCCATATCCATGGCTGGCCACTTGTGTGGTATTTTCCATTTAATTTTTTGATTATTTTAATGCCTAATAAATCCTAACCTAAACCTAGGTGGTTGTTAGAATTTATTTTACCAGGATCTTAGATTTACTAACAAGTATGTTGTTTAACATCCTAAATATGAACTTCTAAAACGATAATAAACACATATAAAGTTTAGGAAACTTTACATTGGTTGCAGTGGAATAATATGTCTCCTTCCACTCAGATCTCTAACCATTGTATCCTTTCTGTCGTAGAGTATCACCAAGATCTGAGTCCGAATGTCCTTCTCTTGAATTTGAATTCTTCACGATCTTTCAGACTATGATTGAGGTACCACTTGATGTGTGTGGGCGCTACTCTATCACTCAAGGTATTCGAAATTAGAAGAAGAAAAAAGAGAGAGAGAGAGAGAGAGAGAGAGAGAGAGAGAGAGAGAGAGAGAGAGAGAGAGAGAGAGAGAGGGTCATCTATAGAAGGATAGTGAGTGGCTCAATTTTCTGAAGGCAATCTCTTGGATCACTTGAAACTCTTATTTTGGTGTGAGCCATCACTATCTATTTATAGGTAACCACTAGGTTTAGGTTAGTAATTATTTGGCATTAAAATAATGAAACTATTAATTGGAAAAAGCCTCTCCAAGTGGCCGGCCATGGTGTTCATGGGCCCACTTGGAATTTTGTAATTTTAACAATTTTCATTTCTATTTTCTCAAAAACGCCAATTTTCCAATTCTAACAATTTAAATGCCAAAAATAATTATTTAATAACTAAAATAAATTATTAAATAATATTGTCATTTAACATAATTATTAATTAGACATACAAAGTCTCTTAATTAATAAATAAAACATAGAATCTCTTTTCTTCACAATTTTGCCCTTAGTGAAAATTCATAAACTAGACATAGTCTAATTTTAGAATTATAATTGATTAATCAAAATCAATTATCTGAGTCTTACAAGCAGTATGGTCTCAATAAGCTGAACCTAATTTACCAAGTAAATTCCCTAACTTATTAATTCCTTGTTGAATGCACTTTTAGAACTTGGAATTGCACTCTCAGTTATATAGAACGTTTTATATGTTCCACCATTTAGATACGCTATCTCATTTAACCATCGTTATAATCTCAATTTATCAAAGATCCTCTATATAGATGGTCTACACCAAGTAGGGATAAATTTACCGTTTCACCCCTCAATGTATTTTGCTCCTTAAAATACTTAGCTACCTATAAATGATGTTTTAGTGAACTAAAATATAATCACTGAAACAAGAGCTCTTCCATTTACTTCTATTTAACTAAGCTTGAAGGAAATCATCACTTGACTTCTAAGCACCTATAGAAGCTATAGATTCCATATCTATGTTTAACGCTCCCACTCAATCATACTATCATGTTCCCAAAATATACGTATCACCTTGGCCCAAAAGTAGACTTAACTAACAAATCAAAGAACATGAATAACACTCCTGAGATTGAGCCTAAGCATATCATGATTTAGATCTTTTGATCTAAGATCAACTAGTGATATTTACTTGGAAAGATACAACGGTAAGTATTATAATATCTTAACTAAGATCAATATTGGTCCAGTCCAATGTATACTCCATACATTCGAAACTAGTATACTTTGCCAATGTTTTGGAAAGAAAATAACACTTATGCAAAGTGTAAGTATACTTCATCGCTGATTATCACATCAGTGGAAATCCAAAGTACTGATGAAACAGGGACTTAGTCTTTCGAATCATATAATCACAATCACATTCCACTGTGTTGACATCACTGTAATTGTGAATGACTATATGCTCTAGACTTAACAGATTTTGTGCAAATATTAAACCATAAGCATGAAAATTACATGTTAACATAAATCACTTCTAATTCTCTTATTGATAACAAATCAGATTAGATTGTAATGGGTTTTATTTAGGGCATAAAATCCCAACAGTGGTTGCCTATAAATAGATACTGATGGCTCACACTTAAAGTTGATGAAATTTCACTTTCAATAAAATTTTCCTGAGCCTTACTCTTCTATAGAATTCGAACCAGCCCCTCTCATTCCTTCTTCATAATTTCATACCTTGAGTGATAGAGTAAGTGCCCAAACACATCAAGTGGTATCTCAATCATAGTGTGTAGGGCTGTGAAGAATCTAGAGTCAAGAGAAGGACATTTGGGCTCAGATCTTGGTGATACTCTGCTACAGATAGGATACAAGGGTTAGAGATCTAAGTGGAAGGAGCCATTAATATTCCGCTGCACCAAATGTAAGGTTTCTTAAACTTTATATGTGTTTATTTACATTGTTTTAGAAATTCATGTTTAGGATGATAATTAACATACATGGTAGTAAATCTAGATCCTGGTAAAATATATTCCAACACTCGGTCCCCGAGCTCCTCACTCATTCTGTTCATAACAGCGAAATTCCATCTAAAGAGAGTTGAGAGAGTGAGGAAGCCCGAACTCCAACAGTAAAGTTATCGCAGGGATTGAAGCTCAAATATCAATGGCTGGAGGTATTTCGATCCTTTCATTGCATATACATTGCAATAATTTTACAGTTCATTCCACATTACATATCGTTTATATATATTGTATTTAGTAAAATTTTAATCTTTGGTGTCTAGTGAACCACATAATTTTAAATACTTAGGGAGTAGCCACATCATCCTTAATGATATAAAATTATATATATTAAGTGGATCAAGATCACATAATGGACATTGTTGACCGAGGTTTTCGGAAACCAATAAAATAATAATAATTTAGAGAGCTGTAAGAAATTAAGAAGGAGATTTTTTACGTGGTTGGGGCGTTAATGAGCCTTAGTCCACGAGTCTGTGTATTAATGATAGTATTTAATACAGAGAATGTTCTTGGTGAGTTTTTACTCTTCTAGCATTTTTGCAACCTAGAATTCTCGACCCCTCTTTAATGAGCTTTAGGGGGTATTTATAGTGTTTTTGTGGGGTGATCCCCAGAATTAAGGTACATGCATTTCTGTAACTATCAGTAAAGTTGTACATTCCCAATGAATATTTTATGGGTTATGCATGGTCTAATCCCTAGGTGCTGTAGGGATTTTATGAGGGCAGTCCTTACTCCCTCTTGACTGATGTGATTCTTCACAGAGTAGCCGTCACTAGACTTTATTGGTCATAGCCTAGTAGGTGCAGATCGGGGGTTGTGCCGTCAGACTTTATTGCGTGTGGCAGTTCCAATACGCCTCCTCCCATGTGGCATTAAATGCGAGATGACTGCTCAGAGGAAGCCTGACACCACCTGGAGATGCTTTGATGCCATCTCGCTCTCCGGAAGCATATGAGACCTTGCAGGCCTTCTCCGGGAGGCATATCCAAAATAATGCTTTGCTTTATAAAGACTTAGCTATATAATTCAAATGTTAAACCCTTTCCATCCACGTGTCACTGTCCGGTTGGTCCACTTATATTGGGCAAAATCGGGGGCAACAGACATGAATTAAAATTAATTATGTGGATATAATAATCTTACCATACAGGGATTTTATTATATTTATATAATTAATATGTTAAATTAAATTCTCTTAATTTATCCCATGGGAAATTATGTAGATTTAATTTAATAGTTTTATCATAAAGCATAAAATTTTGAAACATTTATATATTAAATCTTTCATACCTTTCATTGAGATTAAACTTTAAGTTTTTCATACATTGTGTAAATCTATCATAATCTACATCTAAATCTAATCTTATTAAATTAAAAATTTAGCCCACATGCAATTTTTATTTAATAAGATTTCATATTGAAGCATGTTTATATATTTGTAAAAATATGATTCATTTAAACCTAAAAACTATATATTAGTAATTATATAATTTTACTACATCACTATTCATAAATTTCTTCAATAATAGTAGAAATTTCTAAAATTTATTCTGATAACTTCATCTAAAATATACAGTTTTTACTGTATAATTATGAAAAAGAAAAAATCACACTTTATTATCACCAATAAATTTTCAATTTGTTTTGTATGAATTCATTCTAATATAGTTAATGTGATTATTAACAGATAGTGGATTTTTATTTTACATTCATAATTTCTTGCAAGGTTTACAAATAAACCTAAGAAAGTTAGTAACTGTGAGAAAATCTTATCTGCAGACAAGATGAGTTCTCACATTTAGAAGTTTAAGGAACAAGCAATATAGTAGTGGCCTTGTTTTATAATTAGCAAAGACCTTTATGTTCCAAGCTTCTATTAAAATTTTATTTAGACACATATTTAAAAGTCTTTACTACAAAATAATGTCACTCATAAAGATAAGCAAGTTCAATCTGACAATAAGAAATGTGTTGTTAATTAGAATTCTTCTACATTATAGCACCAAAGATTATGGAACATATCTCCATAAATAAAATAAATGTTAGTAAATGGTGGGGATATTCATTACACTTGATTTTACTAACTTTATTTAGAACTTCTGTGAATCTCACTAAAAAAATGTATTCCAACAAGTCAAAATCGGTGCAAATTAGAATTCTATCATATTAGAAATCATACAAGTCAATTAATCTTGTAGACATGGACTCATATTTTCATCTTATTTATTAACGATTACTCACATAAATTGTATTTCTACAAAAGTAAAGATTTATATGTTTTAAAGATATTTAAATCTTAAGTAGAGAAATAATATATTTTGCATATTAAGATAGTGAGATCAAATGGAGAATACTACATTAAAATTCATAAGTATGGATAAACTCCTAGTCCATTTGCAAAGTTTCTTTAAAAGCATGGGTTCATTTCCCAATACATATGCCTAGTACACCCAAATTATAGTGTGTGACAAATTTAAGAAACTAAGTATTTTTTTGGACATGGGGTGGAGCCTACATAGCAAATTCTAAACTTTCATAAATCTTTATCGATTGATACTCTTCAATGGGAATGTACATATCAAGTCGTGTTCTAACCAAAGTTATTTCTCTAACATATGGTTGACTTCGCTTTTAGCCAACGACAATGAGTCTATTTTATAAGCGATAAACGATATGTCGTCACAAATATATAATAAAGCAATAGTAAGACACAAGAATTTTATAGAGGTTTAGCCCCGAGCAATTTTGGAATAGCCTAATCCTCGTTATTTGTATTGACTCAAGAACAAGGAGGAAGATTCCTTTTCTTCTAGCTCTTACAAAAGTATCTCTGAATATATAATTCTTAGATAATAATATAGTCTTAGCTTAGCTGCGTATCGACTTTCAATCTCTCGGTCCCTTTGCCCAGTCAACATACATCACTATTTATAGGGCTGGGAAACTTGAGGAGGAAGAGTTTCCTCTCTCGTTACAATGCGCATAAACAGAAAGATCGTGGGATCAATGCTGAATGCAAGGATCGTGGTATTGAGGCTGAGTACACTGATAGTGGGATCGTGTGTATGTCGTATCCACGTAAATTGATCCCTAAGTTATAGGGATTGAGCTGATGACTCATGATGCAAAAGCTATATTCGCCAAGTGTTGATTGCTCTGCACGGCCTATCTTCCTGAGTAGATGTTCCAAGTGGACTCCACGTGTCCCCATTCTCGTGATGCCACGTCAAAGTGCAAAATTTGGGATAACATTTGCCCCCCAAGTCTGTACGGGACCCCTAAGGTTGCGTGTAGACTTCTTCCGAGCTTCTTCTGCCTTTGGATGGGGACACGTGTCGAGCGTGACCATTTGAGACTCGATGTTAAGCTGACTGGGTGTCCCT
The DNA here is from genome assembly GCF_029168945.1 of Cannabis sativa. Lineage (NCBI taxonomy): Eukaryota > Viridiplantae > Streptophyta > Magnoliopsida > Rosales > Cannabaceae > Cannabis > Cannabis sativa. Next base: position 45,728,853 of record NC_083602.1, on the reverse strand, counting down.
TCGGTTTTCGGCTAATGAATGCTCTGACAATTAATATTTCGAAATGCAATTTTCTCTCTCGACAGCTGACGGTTGCACTCAATTACTTTTGATTTCCCATATTTGTTTTTGAGGCGGGAAGTTGAGGCGTCTGAGGTTTCTTTAAGACAGTTACCTCTTTTCGTGACTTGCCTATAAATACCCACAGTATTGGCACATAAACTCATTTCATCACCCTTCTTTGCAAAGTAAGCTCCAGAACGAAAAGAAAGTTTTGTAGCTTAAAAGTTGCCAAAGTGCCTTCATACAACTGCTGGTTGGATTGACGTTGCTTGAACCCAGACACTTGAATCTTGAGTAAGTTTCTAATTTCCTTTATGCTTATCTTTGCATGTTTACATATCAAATGCAAATTTTACTGCCTTGTAGAAAAATGCTTAGGAAACCCTTGTTGGAATTTATTTTACCAGGATCTTAGATCTACTCACAAGTATGTTGATTAACACCCTAAATATGAACTTTCTAAAACGATGAAATAAACACATATAAAGTTTAGGAAACCTTACATTGGGTGCAGCGGAATATAATGACTCCTTCCGTTCAGATATCTAGCCCTTGATTCCTTTCTGTAGCAGAGCATTATCAATATCTGAACCTGGATCTCTTTCTCATAATCTTTAATGCTGAAACTCCTTCTTGCTGAAAGTCTTTCTTCACGATCTTCCTCACTATGATTGAGGTATCACTTGCTGTGTGTGGGCACTACTCATACACTAAGGATTTTGAAATCTCAATGAGGAAGAGAGAGAGAGTGGGTTCGACCAAAGATAGGGAGAGAGAGAGGCTCAGTTTTTTCTGAATCAGAAGTGTCAGAAGAAAAGTTTAATTTTCCTGAAGCCTTCACTATCTATTTATAGCATTCCACTAGGGTTAGGTTTGAATTATTTGGCATTAAAATAATGAAAATATCAGAGGGCAAAACCCTACAAAAGTGGCCGGCCCTACATAGTGGATTTGGGCCTCACTTTTTGCAATTTTGCAGTTTTATCTTTTCTGCATCTGATTTTCTCAAAAACGCCAATTTTCTAATTCAACCATTTAAATGCCAATTCTAACTATTTAATAACTATAAATAATTATTAAATAATATTGTCATTTATCATATTTATTAATTGAACCATACAAAGTATCATAATTAACAAATATGCCCCTAAAAACTCTTTCTTTACAATTTCACCCTTACTTAGTGAAAATTTCACAAATAGACATAGTCTAAATTGAGAATTATAATTGATTAATCAAAACCAATTATATGAGTCTTACAAGCAATATTATCTCATAGAACTTATTAAATAACTATAAATAATTATTAAATAATATTGTCATTTAATAACTATATAACCGAGCTTCCAATAAGTAGATCAAGAATTTATTACTAAAATTCATTAACTTATTAATTCTTCGTTGAATCCACGCATAGAACTTAGAATTTTACTCCAGTATATAGAATGCTCTATATGTTCCACCATATAGACACATCATTAGTTATCCATTGTTATAATCCTAATGTGATCAATGATCCTCTATATGAATGATCTACACTGTAAAGGGATTAAATTACCGTTACACCCTACAATGTATTTATTCCTTAAAACACATGACCCCGTATAAATGATATTTCAACTTATGTGAAATGAGTACTCCACCATTTATGTTCGTTTGGTCAAGCTCGAAGGAGATCATCCTTTGCTTACTATTCGCCAGATAGAAGCTATAGATTCCATGTTTATGATAGCGCTCCCACTCAATTGCACTACCGTGTTCCCAAAATGTACATATCACCCAGACCTAAAAGTAGGCTTAACTAACAAATCAAAGAACACGAATAGCCTCTCGAGATTGAGCCTAATCATATCAGGATTAAGATCATTTGATCTAGGATCAACTAGGCGATATTGACTTGAATAGATATTACGGTAAGTTTAATAAATCTAAGTCAAAGTTCAATATCGGTCCCTTCCAATGCATACTCCATGCATCCAACCTGAGCTTTACTTTAACCAATGCTCTGGAAAGAACATAGCACTTCTCCAAATGCAAGTAAACTCTGTTGTAGATTATCATATCAATAAAACCCTATGTCTGATAAATCTAGGAAACCTTATTGACATAGTCATGTTTACTTTCCAATGTGTTGACGGCACAATAAACAGGATCAAGTATGTGAAAAGGGTTTCAGATGAATTTATACATTATGTACATATAATCATGAAATAAATCATGTGAACCATGCAACATTAAATGTTATTTCTGATCTATATTAATAAGTAAATCTGATTATATTGAAATGAGTTTTATTTAGGGCATAAAACCCAACAAACTCCCACTTGCACTAATATAAAACAAAAAGTGTGTTTCAAATAATCTCAACACCTTGATATACAAATCAAGTGTAGTAGTAGTAAACTCCTCGTAATAGGATCTGAAAGGTTGAATTAAACACAACCTTTTCTCCACCATTACTCTTCCTTAATCACAAAATCATTGATAATGTGAAATTCCCTTCTATATGTATACTCTCTTGGGATACTGGATTCTATATCTTTGGCAACTACTTTTTCGTTAATCAGGAAATTAACACTAGTAGTTAAGGCAATTTGGAATGGTGCCAAAAAAATGTATAGAACTTTCCTTAGACTGAATAAGTACCTTTCCTGCAACTTTAACATTCAGTCTCTTCCTGGTAGACCTAGAGACTTCAGATAGGTTTTTGTACTTCTCCAAAATCACTATTCCACCCCCAGAGTAATCACCATGTTATCAGAAAGATTTTCTAGCACAAAGGCAAATTCCGAAATCTGATATGGTGTAGTCTAAGAGTTTTAAACACAACCTTATAGACTAACATATAGTTCCTCTTCTTAATCTTAGGATTTACTTGATTGTGTTCCAATGTTCTTCTCTTGGAGTAATCTGATACCTACTCATTACTCCCACTCAACAGTAGGTGTCTGGTCTAAGGCATACAAAAGCATATCTAAGACCTCTCACTGTTGATATAAGAAATTCTTTCATGGCTTTATCTTTTCTGGAATAGTTGAGACTTTTCCTTAGATAAATAAAATCTATGTCTAAGAAGTTATGAAGCTTCTATAGATTGCCATTAGAAAGAAAATGCTTCAGCATCTTACTAAAGTAAGTTGCTTGCATTAGAGTAAGTAATTACCAGGTATACCACAAGCCATAGTTTTAGATAAACTCAAACCTATAATACTAGGAACAAGAAGTTTGTTAAGTCCATATAATAGACTTATTAACTAAAATTTCCTTTTATGTCCTTGTAATAGAAAACTTTAGGTTATTCCATGTGAATGGATTAAACCATAGTTCTATTGGCTTTTCTTCTTAGTTTCTTATCTTGACAATCCATTACTTGTTTAAACTCACAATGGATTTTAATCACTAGTGTCTCCCAAGTCATAAGAAGGTGAGTTCCTAGAAACTCTCCCACTACGACGAGGTACCGTGAATTATGTCTAAGAAAACTAAATGGTATTGACCTCTTCGGTTGTGACAAGACAACAGAGGCAGTGGGATCATCATACGTTATATAAGATGATAGAACACTTTTGGAATCAAGAAAAAATATCTCCTTTATTTGCTACTTGTTTTCAGACTTAGTCATTATCTTAGAAAAGTAGTATTTGTTTGAACAAACACTTTCTTATCTATTGACAATGTGATGGTCCACCCCTAATCACTTAGAATAGCTAACAAACCATCGTTAATAGTTCTAGCTTTTCTTAAGATTTTGATTAGGTCATCCATGAATCTAGTAATGATTTACATTAAGTATACAACCATTACATCATTCTGAAATTGTATTACCATAGAAGGAATTAGGCAACGACTAGTAACTAATCATCAACATGCAACTCGAAATTTCTGGGGAGGTAAGTTTGGATATAATTCAAAAATCAATTTAATGATCTTTGAACTGCATATCTACTAACTATTTCTCCACCCCTATAAGTTCACAAGATCTTTAACCACTTACCTTTATGGTTTTAACCATTGCTAGAAATTAATGAAAATTTTCAAACATTTCAAATTTCTTGCTAAAAGGTATAATCTAGAGTTATCGTTTTAAGAATACAACGAAAAACTCATATCCACCCCTGAATGTACATCCATCTGCGAATGAGATGAACTACTTTCAGTGGATATAGGCATATTAACTCTTTGCAGAGATTGATCTTGTCAAATCCACTATGAACAAGATACAAATGCCATAGATTAATAAAAAATGTGGTTGTGTCGTTTTGATGACTTAGGTATAGTTACATCTAAGAGTTCTTAGAATACTGCAAGTGGATCCCGGTCACAGAATACCTAACTCATATTCCATACAGTTTTAATCCATTAATTAAAGATGGATATTAAACACTTGAGAAAGTGTAACTGTATTGTATTCTGGAATTAGAAATATAAGAAAATTTCTATTTGGAATCTAAAATTAAAGTCAAAGACTTAAATTTATACCAAATATGATGAGTAATTCTATCTTGGACCACCACTACTAATACAAACTCTAAGTCATATTTGCCCATATAAGTAGGAGATTTCTAAGATTGAGGATTTATATCAATTGGGAATAGAATTTCGGGATTATAATCATATGCGTCATTTAATTTCTTAAGAGAAAATATAGAATGACATGAAATGATTTATAGACCATTCATCCAATGATATTGCTAATGAACGTTCCTCCATTAGGGAGGATTACTCACTAAAACAAACGCGGTGTAAAACCCACAATGGAGATCGAATGTCTTTTGATTAAAAGCTCATTATTTAAAAAGAGTTGTATTTTCTTTGATTCTCTTTATTTATTCTATTTATTTTAAATATATATTTATTTAATTAAAATTTCCAATTTAGAATGAAAAATTCTAAATATAAATTTTACTTAGATGGATATGAAAATAACATGAATTATTTTCATCTTAGTAATAATTTCTAATAAATATTTAGAAAAATATTCAATTTAAGTTGTTACAAAATTAATTTAAATTAATTTACAACTCAAATTTAATTTTCTATAAATATATATTGCATTTCGAAAAATTAAAGTATTCAAGGACACAATTTTTGAAAATGCATGTTAAAATAAAAAATTAATCCTGGAAAAATTATTCTAATTTAATGTTGGCCTAAAATTAATTAATAAAATTAATTTACAACAAAAAATATAATTTTCCTATTTAATTAAATATATAAGAAAAATTTCAATTATTTAAGTATGATGATAAAAATAAACTTAAATATTAATTTTCTATTTAATTAAATACACTAGAAAAATACTTCAAGCAAACATAGATAATATCTATCTAGATTTTCCTTTGATAATTAATTCAATTTCTAATAATATACTTTAATTCAATTTATTTTAAATTAATCAATAAATGAAAAAATCATTGATTTAAGTTGATCCAAGAATTAATTAAAATAAATAATTAATTTACAACTTAATCTATTTTTCAAGATAAATTCAAAATCATCTTGCATTATGAAATGCAATTTCAAAAAAAAAAATTGATTAATAAAATAAAGAAAAATATATTTTACTTCATTTATTTTAATTAATCATTAAATGAAAAAATCATTGATTTAAGTTGGTCCAAAATTGAAATAAATAATTTACAACTTTAATCTATTTTTCAAATAAAATTCCAAATTCCAGCATCTAAGAAATGGAATTTCGGAATTTGATTAATAAAATAAAGAAAAAATATATTGTGAAAATTATTTAAATTTTGTTGAAAAAATAAATTTCAAGTAAAAATAATTTTCTATTTAATTAAGTGACATGAAAAAGAAATATTTAAGTATCATGATGAAAATCAACTTAGATATTTAATTTTTAAATTAATTAAATGTATTAAATTCAAGAAATAAATAATCAAGTGTAGAGAAGGCTTAATTATTAATCTCTAGTTTAATACTAGGAAAAAATAAATTGTACCAAAATTAATTGTTTAAAATAATTAATTTCACAATGTATAATATTTTCCTATTTAATATTTGAAATAATAAGTAGTCTAGAAATAACTATCTAGAAAATATCTTATTTAACTAAGTATCTTTTCCACAAAATTTGAAAAATATCTAATTTAAGTTGTATTAGAAAAAAAAATCCAGAACTTAAATATTTTCAAATTTAAATTTAATTAAATATCAGAAATTAAGTTGTAACCACTTAATTTAAAAATATTCCATTTTAAGTTAGTATTCGAAAAGATATTAACTTAAAAAATATCTTAAAGAATCTTAATAACCAATGCCTAAAATTCCTCAACTTAATTTTGAAATTTTAAATCCAAAAGATATTCAGATTTAAGTTGGTTAGTTGTAGATAACTAAATATCAACTTAAATAGGAATATTTAATAAAAAATTTAAATTAAGCTTCAGAAAGAATCTAGATGGTTATAATTCTATATTTAATGAAATACAAGAAAATACATATAGTTTAGCTTAGAATAAAAAATTCTTTAAACTATAATTTTCTTAAATTAATTTCAAAATAAATGAAATTAGTTATGTTGCTAATCAATTTCATTAGGTTAAACTAGTTTAATTAACCTAGTACAGTTATTCAAATCAGGCAAATGGGTCTTCACAATTGGGGTGGTTCATGTGAGGGGGTGCTGGGTTCAGTATGTCGTACCCACTACTATGGCTCCCAACTCTCACAGAAGGCCCAAAAGAGAGGAATTTAACCTTAATAAGAACAACTGTTATTAATTGAATAGGCCCAAAAACTAAATGGGCCTAAATAAATTCTATCAAGAACTATGATAATTTATTTTAGCAACAGCAACCTATATGCATCTATAATAAAATTAAACACATAGGCTCACACAGGCACACTTTGGATGGATCCTATCATGTTGCTAGGTCATACACAGATGAAAGAAGATTGTAAATATACCTGTTACAAATTATTAACTTGACCAAGGGAGCCATCAGATCATTAGATCTGGCAAAAAGTAACCATGGCTATTTGCAATCAAGTAATAATAGGTTTTGAAAACTTACAAACAAGCTAAAACACATACTCCTGCAACAAGGTTAGCTGGATAGTTGGATGTAGGCTTTATTTAATTTTAAATTAAATAATTAATTTCGAAATTAAATAATTAATTAAAAAATATTTTCGATATTTTAAAAAAAAAATATTTGAAAAATTCGAAATTTTAAAAAAAAATAAATTTAAAATTAAACCTAAAATTTTGAAAAATTAGGTTTCAACCAACCTAAATATCATTTCAAAATTTGCTAATCTACTTTTAAAATTTAAATGTTATTTTATAAATAAAAAATTAAAAAAGATAAATTAATATCTTTTTCAAATTTTAAATGTAATTTCAATAAATAAAAAAATAAAATTTAAAAGTTAGCAAAATATCTTACATCCTTTAAAAATTACATGATTATAGTTATCTTATTTTAAATTTAAATAAGGTCAATTTATTAAAAAAAATTTAATTTAAAATATTTTAAATCTGACCTTAAATTTAAAAATAACATAAGATATAATAAAATTTTAAAATAAGATAGATTATTAAGCAAAAAGATAGATACTAACTATTTTCAAATTCAAATTACACTAATATCTTGAATTAAATTTAAAAAATATTAAATTAATTCAAAATGATAATTAGAATTGAATTAGGAATCGTAATAGTATAAATACAGAACTACACAAAAAATCGAAAGTTAATTCCATGAAAAAGCATGAAAAAACGAAGAAAAACAAAAAAAATTGTGAGCTGTACGGACAGTTTTCGCGATCGCAGGAAAATTTCAGCACAACTCTGATTTTTTCGAATCTTGAAAAAATCATAACTAATTCAAATTAAATCGAAATTGAGTTCTGTAAAAAAGTAACTTGCTTAATTTTTTCCATACTATCCAATAAAAATAATTTCAGAAACAGAATCGTAATTATTTTTCACAAAAATTCACAAACATCAATCAATCATCAAATAACACTCAATACAACATGATACCATCCAAAAACAAACAAACAATCGTTTTAAAGTCCAAATTTCTTGCAAGTAAATCAATTACCATGGCTCTGAGGGCAGTTGTTGGAATTTATTTTACCAGGATCTTAGATCTACTCACAAGTATGTTGATTAACACCCTACATATGAACTTCCTAAAACGATGAAATAAACACATATAAAGTTTAGGAAACCTTACATTGGGTGCAGCGGAATATAATGACTCCTTCCGTTCAGATATCTAGCCCTTGATTCCTTTATGTAGCAGAGCATTATAAATATCTGATCCTGGATCTCTTTCTCATAATCTTTAATGCTGAAACTCCTTCTTGCTGAAAGTCTTTCTTCACGATCTTCCTCACTATGATTGAGGTATCACTTGCTGTGTGTGGGCACTACTCATACACTAAGGATTTCGAAATCTCAATGAGGAAGAGAGAGAGAGTGGGTTCGGCCAAAGATAGGGAGAGAGAGAGGCTCAGTTTTTTCTGAATCAGAAGTGTCAGAAGAAAAGTGTACTTTTCCTGAAGCCTTCATTATCTATTTATAGCATTCCAATAGGGTTAGGTTTGAATTATTTGGTATTAAAATAATGAAAATATCAGAGGGCAAAACCCTACAAAAGTGGTCGGCCCTACATAGTGGATTTGGGCCTCACTTTTTGCAATTTTGCAGTTTTATCTTTTTTGCATCTGATTTTCTCAAAAACGCCAATTTTCTAATTCAACCATTTAAATGCCAATTCTAACTATTTAATAACTATAAATAATTATTAAATAATATTGTCATTTATCATATTTATTAATTGAACCATACAAAGTATCATAATTAACAAATATGCCCCTAAAAACTCTTTCTTTACAATTTCGCCCTTACTTAGTGAAAATTTCACAAATAGACATAGTCTAAATTGAGAATTATAATTGATTAATCAAAACCAATTATATGAGTCTTACAAGCAATATTATCTCAACTAGTGCAGGGACCATGGGTCTATATAACCGAGCTTCTAATAAGTAGATCAAGAATTTAGCACTAAAATTCACTAACTTATTAATTCTTCGTTGAATCCACGCATAGAACTTAGAGTTGCACTCTCAGTATACAGAAGCTCTATATGTTCCACCATATAGACACATCATAAATTATCCATTGTTATAATCCTAATGTGATCAATGATCCTCTATATGAATGATCTACACTGTAAATGGATTAAATTATCGTTACACCCTACAATGTATTTATTCCTTAAAACACTTGACCCCGTATAAATGATATTTCAGCTTATGTGAAATGAGTACTCCACCATTTATGTTCGTTTGGTCAAGCTCGAAGGAGATTATCCTTTGCTTACTATTCGCCAGATAGAAGCTATAGATTCCATGTTTATGATAGCGCTCCCACTCAATTGCACTACCGTGTTCCCAAAATGTACGTATCACCCTGACCTAAAAGTAGGCTTAACTAACAAATCAAAGAACACGAATAGCCTCTCGAGATTGAGCCTAATCATATCAGGATTAAGATCATTTGATCTAGGATCAACTAGGCGATATTGACTTGAATAGATATTACGGTAAGTTTAATAAATCTAAGTCAAAGTTCAATATCGATCCCTTCCGATGCATACTCCATGCATCCAACTAGGAAACTTTATTCACATAGTCATGTTTACTTTCCAATGTGTTGACGGCACAATAAACAGGATCAAGTATGTGAAAAGGGTTTCAGATGAATTTATACATTATGTACCTATAATCATGAAATAAATCATGTGAACCATGCAACATTAAATGTTATTTCTGATCTATATTAATAAGTAAATCTGATTATATTGAAATGAGTTTTATTTAGGGCATAAAACCCAACAACCCTAGGGTTAGAAACTTCTGGGATTCTTCTTTGTCATGTCTTCATGTGGGTTTACAGCCATAGAGCTTGTCTCTGAACTGCATTGTGTCCATCTATCATCTTGCTTATTCTAAGCTTCATGAACTTTTTTGCCCTAACTCAAGAAAATTTTCTGACTTCTTGTGTTCTGACTTTTCTTTGGACATAGCAGTCCTTTAATCTGTTGAGTACTCCTGGTCGGCATATTTGCTTGGAGTTGGGTGAGGCCAACAAGAAGCTGCTCGGCATTCTTTGAGAAGAAGATCTTCGTGCTGACAAAGGATCTTGAGGCTGCTGACCGTTTTGAGGAGACCATCGAGATCTTATCTGCTGAGGTAAACAGTCTTCAGGATGAGAGGACTTCTCTGCGAGCAGTTCTTCTTTGGATGAAGGAGGAGAAGGATGCCAAGGAGGGGGAGCTTTCGGGCAAGGTGGACAGGTTGAATGAGAAGGTCAATGACTTGGAGACAGCCGGTCTTGAGCTCTTCTTTGATTTTAGGAAGGCTAATCCCCGGGCCAACTTTGACTACTTGGGCGACGCCAAGGACATGTACCTTGAGTACTGCGCGGTCCAAGTGGCTTATGGTGGGAACGAAGCGGCTGCTTCAACCTCTGGCCAAGCTGCTTCAACCTCCGGTCAAGCTGTTGATGCTTCTGTTCAAACAACAGATCCTCCTGCTCCAGTTGGCCCAGAAGAACTGAACCAAGAGCCTGGGACTACAGCTGTTTAAACACTTCCTTTTATCTCTTTTTTTAATATATATATCTTATTCGGCCTCAGGGCCTTTTGTAAGACATATCGACCGGCCAAGCGGTCTTTAAACTTGGAATTATTTTTCATTTTTTGGACGACGGGCTGACCGAGTAGCTTTTAATCTTGGTACTACGTGCTTTTGTCATCCTTAATGAATTTCATTCTCTATTTAGAATTGTTGTGCAATTGTGATTGTTTTATTTTTACCAAATGCTTTGTACAGGTATAGGTGCCCCCCAAGTGACCGAGCAGATGCATGACTCTTGGTCACTTTTCTTTCGCAAATATATTGCTTATCTGTTCGGTGTTTTGGGTTTGACCAAACCTTTTGTACGCACTTAAGGTAAATTATAATCATGCTAATTTTTTTGACTCAATTGAATTTTGAAATACTATCTTTATTCATTTATTAATCGAAAGTGTATTTGTTACCGTAGTAACTTACATCAGAGCTATTTGATCTAATCTTATCTTTTAGCTTAACATGAAATAAAACAAATTGCAGACATAAGAAACTGTACTTTAAAGTGGTCAGCCCGACCTGAGTACTTTGTTTCTAAAACCTTCGCGCGTAGTCCACCCAGAAGGCCATTCACTTAGAAGCAAATTTTCATTTAGTACTTAAAATGGTCAACCCGACCTGGTACTTTATTGCTGAAACCTTTGCGTGTAGTCCGCCCAGAAGGCCATTCACTTAGAAGCGAATGTTCATTTAGTACTTTAAAATTGTCAACTCGACCTGAGTAATTAAAATGGCCAACCCGACCTGAGTACTTAAAATGGTCAACCCGACCTGAGTCTTAAAATGGTCAACCCGACCTGGTACTTTATTGGTAGTATTTCCTTAAATGTTCTCCATTCCAGTACCGTGGTACTAGAATAAGTTGCATTTTTTCGTCATACTTACCTAATTTGTATGCTCTGGAGTCAAGAACTTCGACCACTTGGTATGGTCCTTCCCAGTTAGGTCCCAGTTAGGTCCGAACAGGATACCTCATCTGCATGCTCGAAGCCAAGCAGTCAACAATCCGCACAGAGTGACCAACACTTAGCGAATTCAGCTTTCGCATCGTGAGTCATCAAGGAAATCCCTATAACTTGGGGATCAGATTGTAAAGATATGGCTAGCTGCCCAAATCCCACGATCGGTGTATTCTGCATTTACTATGCAATCTTTCTACTTATATCCTTTGTAACGAGAAGGGAAATACTTCATTTCCAAGCTCATAGCCCTCTAAATAGTGATGCATATTCACTGGGCAAAGGGTCGTAGGATTTTACTTGAGAGATATTGTCTAAGAATTTATATTCAGAGATACTGTTGTAAGATCTATAAGAAAAGGAACCTTGCTCCTTATTCTTGAGTTAATACAAATAACGAGGATTAGGCTATTACCGAACTGCTCGAGGCTGAACCTCTATAAAATTCCTGTGTTTTTATATTGTTTTATTTTATTTCAATCGTTATAAACTACTTGTTGCTTACTAAATTAGACTCACTGTCATTGGCTAAAAGCGAGGTCAACATTTTGGTGCTTTCATTGAGAGTTGAACTCAAGAATCGCCCTTCATTCTAAATTTAACGATAAGTACGATGGTGGTACATGTTAGCCCAAGATATGTTTCCAAGAGGGGGGGTGAATTGGAAATTTAAACTAATTTCGGTAAATTAAAACTTTTAACACAAAATTATGCAATTAGTCAATTAATCAAGTAAAAGCAAGTAGTATGGCAAGCAATATATCAAGACAAATAATTAAACTTGTAAAGTAAAGAGTTTAAGGATTAGAAAATTCAAACTCTCGATTTTTACAAGGTTCGGTAGAGCTATGCCACCTACGTCCTTGGTCTTCAAAGCTATGGACCTAGCTTTGAGTTCCAATATCCAGCCAAGTTAACGGGCTTGACTAACCCTTACAACCGGGAAATTTTCACCAAGGTATTTCCAAACCTCTTACAATAGTTTTGCACCCCCGATGACTATTAACCTCTTTCTCGGATTGTTGAAGTGCCAATCTCACTATTACTGGGTTGTTTACAATACCGGTGCCAACCTCACCTCAATCACAATATGGAAATGTGTTTGATATACAAGCTAAAATCACTCTAGAAATATGATGATACAATGGAAACCTAGAGTGAAAAGCAAGCACACTCAAGATGAATAAAATCAAATTTTGGCTCAAAAGTGTGTGAAAAGTGTTTGTTTGGATTTCAAACTTGGAAGCTCCTTAATCTCACTTAGATAGGTTAGATGTTTGTAATAAATGCTCAACCAACATATTTTTTGAAAGAAAAATCGAGTTTATATAGTGTTGGAGAGAAAAATAGTCATTTATAGCCGTCAGCACATTTCTCGAGGTGAGGTCAGCCGTTAACCGGAAGTCCGGATGGGAACTGGAATTTCGGATTGATTGGATGGCTGACCAGAGGCAAAAATGCCATTTTTCGGGACTTAAACGCGCATAACTTCTTACTCGATTATCCGATTTCAGAAATTCCAACTTTGTTCTCTTAGTTAAACAAAATGTAATTTAGAAATTCAATCAAAATTTTTTTTGAACTATCGTGTGAGAAAACTTGTTGCACAAGTTAGTGAATGGGCCAAAATTTAAATTTATAAACTTAGTGTCCTATGCAAATCACTTTAACAAGACTAAAGTAATTTTATACCATTTGATTTTGAGTAGTCTTGATGTAGATGAGCCTCCTAGCTTGATTTGCATGTTTTTGATCCCATGTTGACTTTTCCCGAGAGTTGACCTTGACTTTGACTTTGATTTTGACTTTTGGGTTGACTTTTGACTTTGGGCTTTTGAAGACCTCTTTTGAATAGGGTCCTCAGTTGTTGATTCCTTGATGAATCTTTTGCTCTTGATATCCATGTTGAATCCATTTAGTGTTGCTTTTAAAAGTTTGGTAAAAATACCAAAATATTTATTTTCTCTTTTAAATTTGCTAAAAAATCAATAAATCATTAGTAACAAATAATAATCAAATATTTGTTAATCATCAAAACAAGGAGATCTAAA